>NC_133904.1:7749167-7965683 GCF_964199755.1 Larus michahellis | reverse complement strand
TGGTGGGAGCAGCACAGGTCCTGCCCGTCAGCAGGACAAACCTTAGCTAAGGCTTGTGCTCCGTGTTACTTCACTTCAAAGGTTTGTAAAAGTCAAGTTACAATAAGGGCTGTTCTCCTTTAAATGGAAAACTATCTGCTGCACGTGAAATAAATGAATAAACAAACACTCCGAATTTAACTGATTTGTATGGAAATCACTTGTTTGGGCTTCACTTCCTCAGTATTTGTTGTTGCTCGCTAAGCAACCAGGCTCTCAACATCACAACAGCCACGTATGAAAAGAACAAAGAAAAAACCCCACAAAACCAAATAATCCAAATTCCTTTGTAAGAGAGAGATAAAACCAAACAGGAATGAAATCAGCAGCAGAGACCCACCCAGCTTTTCTTTTTTAATTAACCTGTGTGACAGCTCTGCTTATGTAGCGGCAGCTGTATCTAAGAACATATGAGAATAATTACTGTTCCTTTAAGTCAAATTTTCTTACATTTACAATGAATGTATTTTCCCATATCAGAAACAGCCTCCAAAGTCTGACGCAGGAGAATTTAACCCCATCTGTTAAGTGTTAGCAGTAATTGCCAGCTATGCAGTTTATTACCCTCAGAAATCCTTACATAACAGGTCCTACACTTAAAAATAAATCTCTCCAAATGAGTTTATGAGCTTATGGACTCATTCTGTCATAAACCTGCATGTATACCTTATGCTGACTCTTTTGTAGCTTTAAAAAGATAGGTATTACTTACTTTATTTAAAGATTACCTGGGGACCAGGAATGAAGCCAAAAAAAAGGTGCCAGTGGTAAACAAGAACAATAATAATAATAAAAACCTTCCACCCTACGCTTTTTAGAGGGTCCTGAATGTTTTTCAACACAGAAGGGTCTATGATATTCCTTTAGTGATACCACAGCTCCTAACGTGTAAAGGATGCATACATTTCTGATGGGTGGCTGCTGCCTCTCACTGGATTATCCAAATGTGTCAGTAACAATTTACCAGGAACTCGTTGTGAGTGGCCAGTTTTAATTTAATGGCATCACCAAATGCAACGGTTCCATTTATCTTAAAAGCAGAGCCATGGCCATGAAGACGGCAGCAGGCAGCCTGGAGAGCAGCACTGTGCTGCGCACCTGGGCTTGCAGCCTCCGTCAGCTGCAGGTCTGCGCTGGAGGGATGGGAGGATACGGCACCCCAACCCTGCTAAAACAACTGAAAGCATTAAAATGCATTAAAAACACTGGCCAAACTTCCATTGGTTTCAGAACACGCAGGGTTTGACCCCAAGCATCCGGCAGCCCAGATGCTGAACGGTGCAGAGCACGGCGGGGAACCTTACACCAGCTACTTTATTGGTGTGCATCTTGATTTATTTCATTGTGTTCCCCACTGAGATGGGGGGAAGCTGAGCACCTTTTCTTCACGCAGTCATTTTGCACCTGCATCTACACACTCACGTGGGTGTTACAACTCCCCCTCTTGTATCTTCTGAAAGAACAAATGGGAAAACTTCCCTTTTGACTCTTCCTGGGCACCACTGGGGACATCAGTGACGAGTTCAGTGGGTCTTACTGTCCATGAGAGACTGAGGTGGAACCAATTCCATGAAACAAGGACTACCCATCTCACCACTGTGAGGAGCCTCTAAACAAGGACTACCCATCTCACCACTGCGAGGAGCCTCTACACCTTTTTTTAAAACCTTGGTGCCTGTGCTTTCTCTTAATACAATCAGAGCAATAATGGTCATGTTTATTTTGTGGTCAATTAACGCTCCAATAATTCCTTTAACAAAGACCTCCGTATAGAAAGGGATGGTGACATTTGAAAAGGAAGACCTGTCCCAAGGTAATTCTATTCGCCCTGGAAAGCTCAAGCATACTGTAGGTATTAAGTACTTTAATCCTGAAAGTTAATTTAAAAAACAAACATACATACATAAGAAGATTGTCTTCATGTCTTTGAATGGAAAAGAAATAATCAGAAGTGACATCCTCAGTTTCCTGTTTTATCATGCCGAGTCTAAAACTTAGATAAATATGCATGAGTGGGTGCAAAGTAAATCAAAGCAGGTCTTCACTCACCTTCTCTGATTTATTTCTGCTTCGTTGGTGGCATTCTTCCCTGGCCCCCAACTATGTCGACGGAAAGGTGACAGTGGTCGCATGGAGTTTCGTAAGACGGAGGAATGAGTGGGAACATCTGTGATACTGTCCAGCTCCTCTTCCTTCTCTCCTCCCTCTGTGGCCACCATGTTGGTGCAGCTGCCATCCAGGCTGTGCCTGTCCTTGGGCTGGACAAAGTTCACTGTCGGCGGGAAGGGAAGGGACGTGTCGCTGCCCAGGGATGAGTTCCTCTCCAGGGACATAGTGTCATCTGCAGAGGAACTGGAGCTGGTGACATCGCATGCAGACTGCTCCTCTTCCGTTTGCTGTGGATAAGAAAAATTAAAAATATATTAAAGTAGAATCATAGACTGGTTTGGGTTGGAAGAGACCTTTAAAGATCATCTAGTCCAACCTCCGTGCCATGGGCAGGGACATCATTCACTAGATCAGGTTGCTCAAAGCCCCATCCAGCCTGACCTTGAACACTTTCAATGAAGTGAATACATTTAACATTTTAAATAAATGCAAACATTTTATATTTCACACGAGCTGAGAGATTTCTGAGTTGATAGCACCAGGCAAATTAACCATCACAGAAGTAAGACTTTTTTGCTCTGGTTTCAAAAGAGGCTGAAATGCTCTACAGAGCAATCTCTTTCACCCCACAAATCCCTGGTTGCCAAAACCCTGGGCTCCCAGTTTGTGTCTGCTGCCTGCCTTCCTCTCTCCAATTCCACATTTCATCCTGCACAGCAAATCGCGCTCATCTCATCTCTTCTGGCTGAACCCGTTATTGGCCAGGGTGCCATAAAACCGCCAAAGGTGTACAGAGAGCGATTAATGGGGAACTGGGTCATCATGACTCTTGATGACAACGTCCAGCCTCTCCTGTAGGACCTGGGATGGGTTTGCAGCTCTCTGCCACGACAGCTCAAGGGCAACATACTGTTCCACTGCATCATGCAGCACAAAAAGGATAATTATTCAGTAGTAGAAAACAGACAGAAAAAATAAAAGCTTAAATCCCTGTCCCCCACTACTTTCCATTAAGCAGAAAGTTAATGCCAGGGTTTGCAGCATTTTCCAAATCCAACTGTAATTGAAAAATATCATTCCACAGGATCAGCCGCCTTGTATTACCGCTCTCGAGTCACACTGCAATTTTTTGGTTTAGTTTGCTCCAAAAGCAGTAAGTGGAAGCCAAACTGGTTGTCTTTGGCCAAAGGCCATGTGCTGACCATACAGCTCGAGAAGAGCCTGTGTGCATTCTGTGCTCCGCATGGCAAGCATAAAAAAAAGAGACAAGCATCTCTCTGACATCACCTTCGGTCTGAAATGGTGTTTGCCCCAAAAGACTGACGTGGGAAGTTTCAGTTTATTCTCCTGCAGAGCCCTGCGCTGTATCATTTAAAATAATAATAGGCAGAACGATCTGTCAGATCATACATAACAGGCTATTCAGCAAAGCCATAGCGGTTAATTGTCTTCAGATAGCAGGCTCGGTGGTCTCGGCAGAAGCCGAGGGCTCAAGGAGCTGCAGGCTGTCAGCTCCCATTTAGCAGAAGCCAAGAGGCTACAAAATCCCGTTTTCAGAAGGGAGAGATGGGCATCAGAACCCAGGCAGGGCAGGACGCACGGGAGCGGTGCTGCCCCACGGCAGTCCTCCCCTCGCATCCTGCCGCCCCGACTTCCCACAAGCCCAGCAAGTGTTAAACACTCCAGACACCTTTGCTTTTCTGTGCTTTTTTCGATGGGCACACGTTGTAAGCTAAAAGCTTCTAGTTAAACCGAATAAGAAGAAACTGAGATGTTCAAAAAGTATTCTAATCAAATATTTCACTATTTAGAGGGAAGCCCTGTTCCAGGTTTGACTATTTTTTTATTTTTATTTCAGTTTAAGAGGTACACAATAATGTTCCTAAGGTGGTTTAAATAAATGCTATCACACTATTTCCCCTCTCCCATCCATCAAAGGAGAAAAAAAAAAAAAAAAGACAGCATCCACAGTACACCACCAAAGTAGAATATACCTTTTAAACACAAAATACTAAAAAACACACTAAAAATATATGTAGAATCATATCCCTCCAAAAGCATTCATTTCATGGCAATGAATGTCAAATATTAATGGTGAATTTGTGTAAATACTTCAATAATTAACCGATTCTGTAAATGTAAAGTATTGGATTTGACACATACTTGAATAGGAAGTGTAGGTTAAAACAAGAGAGAACTGAAATGCATGCCCTGTAAAGTTTTTGATGACGTTTGCCATTATTTAAGATAACCTGATATTTGTGTGAGTCATGACGAGAGCTTACTGAATTGCCTAAATCCAGACAAATTAAGTAGTCATTATGTGGGTAATACTCCTTCAGCAGAGGAAACAGTCTGCTTCGCTTTTTCTGAGACACAGGAAAATACTGTTAGACATCAGGGCAGCGCAGCAGGAGGAGGGAGGACTCCCCGCCAGCTGTACAGTGGAAGGATGGGACAGTTTGGAAACATTAAATTTGGATGCAAATCTAACAACAATAGTGGAGAACACCAAATTATATAGGGAGGAATTAGAATAAAAAGAGGAATCTTTTTTTCCCAGATCAGAACACTGCTGTAGTTTAAAATGCAGAACAAAACCCACTTCCCTATCGGGGAAGATTTAGGGTTTCTATCCTAAAGTGCAGCTCAAAGAGAAATTTGAAAAAAGTGAAATATATTTGCTCCATTTTAACTTTTACCTTGAGCATGAGAGTGACTACAGAGCACAATAAACAATTCCCTCGAACTTGTGGCCCATGCGTATTCCTCTAAAAATATTCCGTCTTCATTTAAATTTTTTTTTTTTTTTGAAACAAAGCAAAACAGTTAATATGAAAGACCAGAACTCAGAACTCTGTCTGCAAAATTCCAAGCGTGGCTGACACATCTAAGAAACACCTATATCGTAGCCGCCCCTGCAAAAAAACCAGCTATCTGGCCAAGTGCCAGTAATATGCATTGCTCTGTAATCCTATGTGAGTAAGAAAATACCCCATTTGCAGAAGAGAAATGGTTCTCTAATGTGTTCTTTTCCTACAGGAAAAATGAAACATTAAAGAAATATTAATTTTCTTCAAGTTAGGCTTGCTGCATTACACCTCAATTAATTCAACCCTTAACTGTGACCATAAAACTCATGGCTGAAAGAGCCTTTACAGACATGTGCTGATGGGCATTTTCTTTGCTCTCAGAGACAATACTTGGTGAGAAACTTGTAAGAAAAAATGAAATGAGTTTTCTGAAAAAGAATGTACGTACTTCTTCATGAATAGGGATACGAGAAATCACTAGGATAGTGGGGGGTATAAGATAACTTCTTCAATTAAATCCCTCCATCCGCAGGAGGTCTTGCTAAGTGGAATTAAAATGTTCTTTCAATCATTTTTGTGATAACAACATGCAAAGTGCTGTGACACAAACATTCTCTGTCCCCTAATCTTCTATGTGACAAAAACATTAAAGGTGTTACAGTATTTAAAAAAAAAAAAAAGGATGAAAAAAAATTAAACCCTGGCATCCTGAAGTTTATTTGGCATATTATTACACTAATGAAATCATACCTTTGGTTGGCTTGATATAAAACCTATCAGAGTCATTTTTTATTTGGATTTGTCTGTGACTCCAGGCTCCCTAAAATTAAGCTCAACAGTGGCCTCCTATTAATAATTTATCATCATTTTATGATTTGGAGTCTTCTTACCCTGGTGCAAGTCTCTCTTCAAACTTTCATTCCTTTGGGTTTGTTTTTTTTGCATGGTTGTTGGGGTTTTTTGTGGTTTTATTTTTTTTTTTTTTAAAGAGAAACAATAATTCTGAAGACATCAATGCAAAATATTTATGTATTTGTCTACTTTCTTGAGCAAACCAAAACAAAAGCAGAAATCAAACAGAATTCAAAGGGCTGGGTTGCAACCTCTTCCTTTGACAATGATCTGTGGGTTCCTGACTTCCCAAGGGCTTTCGTCTGAATCATTTCCCAAGGGGGACATTAAAAAACTTCCCAGTAATGCTGAATTTCGGTGGCAGGTTAAAAGTTAAGATGAGCAAAGCGTATGGGCTACACCCCGGGACGTTGCCAGATGATTGTGAGAAATGACCTTATGCAGCATTAATCACTCAAGAAGGAGGGTGTTGCAAAGCCTGCCCAGATGGCTGGCTGAGACGGGGAAGGAAAAGCAGGATGACGAGGACATGGGAATGAAGCGCTGACGCAAAAAAAATGAAACATTTTGCTGAAGTCTAAGACCTCCTGTTGGAACCAATTTCTGGATTTCAGTGACAGCCTCTGAAGTCTGAAAAAACAAGTCAGGTTTTAAAGCTGAAGCTCTCTGAACCCGGCAGCTCACGTTACGCAGCTCAGCACGTGTCCTTCACAACAAGAAAAAAAAAACCCAGGAGACAAGCAGAAGAGACGGCAAGGAGATGATGCCCCGAACCCCAGGGACAGTTTAAGGTACTTGCAGATTTTGTGACCCCACAGACCGCAATTCTTCACGGTCCTGGGGTAGAATCAGGGCTTAAAAATTTAGGAATTTCAAGTGATGTCTATGGAAGCAGCCGAAAGACCCTGGACAGACAATGGCTAGCTTTTCCTAAATTTCTCCTGACGCATTAAGTAGTTAATAGAAGAAGAATTATTTAAATAATAAAAAACAACTCTAAGAGACAAAAGTTCCACTCTTGCTCCATACAAAGGGGAACCAAGAACAGGATTAATAATAACAATAATCACCATGACACTGAAAGGTTTGAGATCCTCTTTTTGTTCATAAACATGTTCTCTCTCTTCCCAGTTTGATGTGGAAATTGTGTTATTTAAAAGGCTTATAACTAACCAACTACAACCAAGACATGCATTTTATAATATTTTTCAGAAGAAAGATTATATCCAGCACTTATTTTAGTGGTTATTAAAAACATTTATAACTTGCATTTCTACCAGCTGGCCTCAGTAGTTAAAAAAAGATAAGAATTGAATTAAGGGACGAGCTCACAACACTAAACTAGTGTCTGTGGTCCTCCTAGCAATAACTTGAACTGTAGAAAAGGTATGCCGATAAATTCTGAGAAAGGAGACAAGCAATCGAGTTAGTCACCAAAGCAGACAAAAAAAGTGACTAAGGTTGAGATTAGCTTTGAATAACTTCCTAAACTCAACTGAGGAACCTTTTGAACCCATTTGTAGACAAAGTCTGCAATCCACCACATACTGAGAACAATGCAAAGGCTGCCAAATTAAGACATTCCCTTTCTACAAAGAAAATAATTTCCTCCCTCTGCCCGCTCTCCACTGGCCATTGAAGATCTGCTTTCCCCACCACCTCCTCCTTTTCCCTGCAGCATCCCTGCCAGATTGCACTACCTATTCTTTTTAAGTTTTAATTTTTCTTTCTTGCATTTGGAGAAGGCAACTTTCCACATAAGAAAGGGAAAAAGCTACAATATAAAATTTACTGTGTTCCCACAGCACTCTTCTCTCACGCATCCCCATACAAGCATTAAATCAGGCTCAAATGGCAGTCGGCTGTCGTAATTCGTGCCACTCTACGCGAGAAAATTGAAGACAGTCTTCTGCTCTGCCAAACAGCCTTATATTCTCACAACCCAGGGTCCCGCATCACTTTGAGAGTGAGATGGGAAAGGGTGAGGCTGGCGAGCTCTGTGCCCTACCACATGCATTAAGGATGACTTTACTGTTCATTTATAGCACATGAGATCACTGAGCCTGGGCTGTGGTGTTTCCCGTCCCGCTGGAAAATATTCACCATCATCTGATTTGATTTAAGCAAACAGAATTTTCTTTCATTAAATGTATTTCTCTGAAAGCAAGTGTGAAACCTACTCTTAAAGTTAAGTTTTTCAGAGCAGGAACCGTGCCTGCTCAAACAGGTAAGCTGGAGCTGAACCCGAGCGCCTGATTTCATGGAGCTGGGACCAACGTGATGGTTGTTCTAAGGAAGGTTCACCTCCCTCTTTGATTCTGCATCACACTATTCTTTCTGGGTGCTTTTTCATCAACTACTTATGGCAAGAAGAATATAAATTCCCAACAAGATGATTCTTAAAAAGCAAAACTTAATCACCACCTGAATAAATTCAGGCTGCTCTGATGCAAACAGCAAAAGACCGATGCTTAAGGGAGGCATCCTCTGCTCAGGAGGCCAACTCTGTATCTCAGGTCTCACCCACTGCTCCTTCCACTTCTCAGCCGTGAGCAAAACAAAGGGCGCAGGGATGACTAAGGTTAGTCATGACTTGCGTTGTTGATTTTAAGCAAACCTGAAAACATTTTTCTTCTACTTGCACGCAAAACGGCATTAGAGTTATGTCTCCTAGGCAACAAAACTATTCATTGGAATTGGCCTTAAGTATTTAGAGTGAGTGTTTCCTTCCTATCCAGGGAGTCACACTGAATTTACAGAAAAACATTGGTTCCTCTGAGAATTACAGTATATGACTCTGAAGGTGTCGGTGCAGAGGTCCTCGTTTGCTGGAGAAAAGCTCTTTGTTACATTAGTCAAAGATGGCTTTCATACCATCTGTGCAATCCCTAATGACCTTGCAAGAAAATCCACCTTTTCAAGTGTTCCTCTAGCACCTGATTTACTTCTGGACAGTCAAAATTGCTTTCATCTTTTTAACAGAGGGGGCTGCACAGTTTTTGGAGTTCTGCTGCAAGTAAATACATCCCTCATGTTGCTGCTTCTGAAGAGAGGACCAGATCCTTCCCATCTATTCTGTTCCAGGATAATTGCTTCCAGGTTTCTAACTCACCAGTGAAACCAAGAGGATCTGCATTTGCAGTACGGGTTTATCCAATCCGGACTTAAGAGCATTTTTAACCATATCCCCACCAGGCTTTCTTACCTTTCCAAAGACAAGGTCTTCCATCCCATCACCAGGCAAGGGGAAGAGGTCAGACTCGCTCCCAGACTCTCTTTTAAGGACACCCTGTGACGAGGCACAGACGCTGTTCAGCCCATCCTCCAAGAAATTCTCACATTCTGCGGGAGCAAAGCAGAAAGAGTTAACAGTCTGATGCTTTTCTGTAGCATCCATACATCCAACTCGCGTATGCTCCGTAAAATCGAGGATTTAAAAACAACAGTAAACACAGTTTTATAAATTGTGTTCCCCTCGCAAAACCGTGCCTGCAAATTTTCAAAGAATTCATTCAAGAGTTTAAAACTCCATTTCATGCATCATCGAAGTACATGGTGCAAACAGAACTTCTGCATTAAAGGGCCATATATGCTTGTGCTGATAAATATGCTGTATGTTAGGTACCTCACACTGAGGATAACAGGATGTTTCCCGTCGATTGCAGCAACTGCAAAATTGGATTCATATTCAATAGATTTAGAAATATAACTTGACAATATTTACTTTCCTTCTCAATTAAAGAATCAATTCCCTCTAAATGCCAAGGTGCTTTTAATACGTATTAGGATGATTATTTCATTTCTTCTTCTATACTTCACTGAAAAAGCACTGGTATGGCTTCTTTTTTAAGATGCAAAAATTAAGCGTTTTTTAAAAATTCTCAGCTTTCATAACTCCTGACACTGAAATATAGGCATATTGCATCTTTTTTTCCTAAAATGCTTCCAGCTGTTTGTACGGGGATGATCAGCAGCAGAGAAACAGGCTACAGCCACCGAGAAAGCCCGTCCTTTCCAAAAACCTTAACAGACATGTATTTGCATAAAAAACGCTTGCATATCATTCCGTTTGATCAGCCTTCAGCAAAGGTATTAATGACAATTTTGGCAATAACTGAAAATTCTTTTCTTCTAGCTCAAAATATTTTCTGATTATTAGTATTTAAAAAAAAAAAAAAAAAAGAGAAAAAAGAGAAAGGTGTTATTTAACCGGCTCTAACTAAACAGATCCAAAACGTGTTTAGCTCCCTGGAGAGGAGCCAAGGCACTAAAATGTTGTTTCACTCTTAAATTACACCTGATGAACTCCAGCCCACATCAACCTTACACATCAAGGCAACGACGACAGGTTTGGGGAGCTCAAAACCACCTTTTTCCCTTCCCCATCCTTAACCTGCACCCGCCAGCAGCTATCAAACAGCCCAGCCGCAGCCCGGCCGCTGGGAGCGAGCCATTCTCGGAGGAAATAATGTTAATTTGTTGATGGCAGCGGGGCTGCCCCCATTTTGGGCACGGGGGAACCGAAACCGGTCGGAAACCCCATTACCCTGCAGAGGAGTTTCCACACGGTGGAGAATTGGAAAAGCAGTTATTGGAGGCGGTGCGGCTGCTCCCTGGTCCTGCTCCCCTTTCAGTAAACCTGGAAAATCTGACCTGCTTTTCCATCACCGAGGGGGAGAAGGGAGGGGGAAAAGAAGAAGGAAGGGGGGGCGGGGGGAAGGGAAAAGCAAAGAAGAGTGGGAGAGGCTGTAAGGGAGCGGGCCAGGGTGCCGGCTGTCCAGCTGGCAGCCGGCAGAGCGTGTCCGCAGCCCAGACTGAAAAACAAAGGGGCTCGAGCCACGTTCCAGTGGAAAATCAGCGGGGACGGTCCAGATGCGCCAAGGGACAGATACTTCACCCCAGCGATAAATCACAAGAGGCAGCGATAGGCTTTGCAGGAGCCTCTGAGGGACAGAAGGGATGAAGCAGCGGGGAGGGACAATGAGGAGCAGAGCTCTGGGGAACGCTCCACACCCCAAACCCTCTCTTCCTTCCCCGTTCCTTTATTTTCGGTTGTTTGGGGGGTGTCTTCCAACCCCTCCTTTTCTCAGTTAGCTCATCGGGTTTGTTTTCTTTGCTTTAAACTGCACAGGGATTGCACAACGCTGAGCTCCGTCTCCCACAGCCGTGCCCTGGCGAGCCCCGGTGAGGGCACTGCCATGAGCAGGGGATGGTGACACCCATCACCCGTCCATCCCCTGCTCCCTGCGCAGGTGGATTCACAGCACAACTGTGCCTATCTGCTCCGCTCTGGGGAGGTGCAGGCGAAAAATACTATGACGCTGGCAACACACTTCTTCATATAATATAGACGTAAAAAAAAAAAAAATAATATCAAGAATCCTAGGAAAAAGATTTCCAAGCAATTCTTTTACATATATTTTCCAAAGCCTCGTGTCCTCTAAGTCAGGGCTGAGCCCTCTGATTCCATGCTGATAGCTACGTATCTGCCACACTCCTCCAGGCTTTTCATTTCAAAACCACTGACAGAGAACGAGAAGCTACGGTTTCTGGAGTTACCTTCTATGATTTGAAGACTCTGTTCTTACAAGCCATTTCAGCGGGATTATTCAGCAGGTGAAAAAGGGCTAATTCCCTACCGATTTGTGTATTTTAAACTTAGCCACATTACCACAGCTAGTGGTTTTACTGCTGTTAGGTGTTGCCAGATTTTTCTTGCCCTCTCTATGCCGCACAGCACCGGCAGCGCATCTGGAGGGATGTACGTGCAGTAACGATGTTATTTCTAGAATGGCCAGAACCTGCAGAGCCCGAGATCTTCCTGCTGCTTCAGTCCGACTGGGGAGCACATGAATCAACTTAAAAACCTGCCTCTGTGCTTGAGTTACGGATACGTATTACTATAATTATTAATATATATTTGTACATACAGCTACCTGATTACATAATTAATATTACCTTTCTGTAGCATGATATTGCATTAGATATAATAAGTATCTAACTGATATTGATCCATATGAATACATGATTATAGATTTGCCAAGGCAAATGAGCGCACATCATTTAGCAGCCAAATGGAGCACAATAACTCTTGCCTGAAGCGTAAAAATATCATACCAAGAGGCAAGGGATTTGGGGACACAATTGGGAAAGAAGCAGGTTCTCCTGTAAAACACTCCTGAAACAGCTATTCACTGCTCAGGACTATTCTAAACAGAGCACTATTTTTTTTTTTTTTTTAAATAAAAAAGCACTTATTTAACTTTGTTGGAACCTAGAACTTCTACCTAGAATAAACCCCTCGGGTCAGTCACCCGCATTATCTCCTGTTAGCCTACACTCTGAAAAGATTGGGTTTGGATTTCACATCGACACTCAGGGATTCAATCCCTGTTTTTCTTTCCAGTCTCTCAGATAAATTAAAGGAGATTTAGGTGAGACCCCTGCTCGTAATAAGAGCAAGGCAAGAAGTGTCCTCTCTATGATCAGTCACTATTCAGGGCCCTGATAAATAACTCTATTTGTTTTGAACATGCATAATTCAATGAAAGGAAATGCTTTTTTTCTTATCTTGGACATCAATCCCTCTTTGAAACTTGCCCAGACAAGATTTTTTCTGTGCCAGTGGAAGAGCCAGAAAGCACCAGCCAGCACGCAGGGCTGGGAGCTCGGCATGGCTGGTGGGCAGGGTGTGGGAACGATGGCTCTGAACCACCTTCCTGCTTCCTGAAGCCTGGAAATCATGGGAACTTTCAGAGGGGAAAAAAAAAAAAAAAAATCAAGCCACTGATTTGGATCTAAATATGGATTCAGGAGTTTAAATTTCTGATTGTACTATCATTATGGCTGGAAACCATGTCTGTGTCGTCCATCACATCATTCAAGTTTATTTAAAAAAAAATAAATATCAAAATACCGAAGTACTTTAAATGTGAAATTACTTAAGAAGGTAACACGCCACACAGTTCACTGCAAGTCAAGTGCTGCAACCATGTGCTAACAATGACTCACGGCAGATTCATTACACATTTTCTTTAGTTTACGTATCTGGCCCGTTAAGGCTAGGATGTCAAAAATAAGAAGAAAAAGAAGGAAAGAAAAACTGAGGAGAACCGCAGGGCTGCTCATCTGGAGCCACCACCGGCACGCTGCTCACCTGGAGACTCCTGCGTCCGCTTGCGTTCCAGCAGGGAAGAATTGGGACATGGCTCCAGAGAACACCAGCTTTCACGGTTTATCTGAAAAACAGATCAGAGCAAATCAAAGAAAGGCCACTCTCACTAACATCCCTGTTAGCCTCTTCTGCAGTGTCACTCTGCATCGACCAGCAGATATATAGTTACGGCTTAATTTTGTCCCAGTAATAAAAACCTCAAAAGTAACTTAGGACTTTTTTTTTTTTTTTAAGCATCACTAAACAAACCATTAAAATATGCCAAAAGGTTTACTCCTCCGTGGAAAGTATGATTTCAAGGTGGCTTTGGCTCAAGGCAGGAGTTCAGAGGGAGGATGAGCCAGCGTTTAAGCTACTAGTTGAGGATTGAAGAAACCGCGCTTAAATTCTCCCTTCCATTTGCAGCGGGACTGCAGGCAAGATGCTCCTCTGCTTTAAGGCCTTGGTTCACTATCCACAGAATAGCAATTCCTTACCACCCATAGTGCCGTAAAGATAATTACCTTAAAGATAGTAAGGCGCTCTGATAATGTTGAAACGAGGGCTAAGGAAGTGCCCAGGTCATGGTGAGAACCAGAAGCACTTTGTGTTTGCATTAACTGAAATGATGAATACGTTAGAAACCCCCATTTTAACACTAAGACACATCACATGGTTTATTTCAACATGAGCCCTTATCATCTCATCCTGTCCCTCACCCCTTCTGTGTCTTTCCAGTCTTTCAGCAAGGATGACTGATCTGTTCTGAGCCTTCTCTCCCGTCTGCCTCTGCTTTACTCTTCCTTGCTTGGGTTGTGTTGTCCAACATTCTGACTCTGAAATCTGCTGGACTATCCACAACCCTTGGCTCATCCAACATATGCTTCCCATCACCTTTGTCTACAGCTGGTGGACTCTGGAAGCCCCTTCACTCTCTCTCCTTCGGCAGCTCCACTGTTCCTCCTAGCCAAACACCTCTATTTGTCAAACGCAAGCAAGTATCACTGAGACAATCCCATGTCCCACATTAAAAAAATCCACAGGTTGTTTCCCCTCTAGACCTGCCTCAACACACAGGATCTCACATGTTATGGTGTAGTTAAAAGAAAGCTACTGAAATGGACGGTTTTGTCTGATTCTACATGCCAACTATTTCTCTTACCCTCTCTCTGTTTTTCTTTCCTCTCCTGAAATGGTTTCCTTTTCCTTCTCTCTGTCAATAGAGAATTTTTACTATTTACTTTTTGCCTCTATCTGTCTTCAAATCCCTTCCATGATCCTGCTCCATTTTTGCACTCCCTTGCTGGATTCTCATGCCCTCAACGTTCTCCTTTCTCCCATGTTATGAAATGCACCGCTTTTTCCTTTTTTCTTTTTTAATAAAGAAAAACCAAGACTCTCCTACCCTTGACCTGACTTGCTGCTTTGACTAATGACCCATGTCCTTCTCCCCGTTCTCGCTGAGATCATGGAACTCATTATTTGCAGTCGTTGGCTGGTGCTCCTCCCCGGTCTGGCTGTGTCCCCCTGCCCTTCACTGGAGGGGCTCCTGCCAGCATCTGCGCTCACCTCCTGCTCGCCACACCGCAGAGTCAACACTCTACTCCCCCCGACCTGTCAACTACTTTCTAAGCACATTTTTCTTCCTTAGGTTTTGTCCTCCTCCGCACTTCTGTGATGACAAAATGGGGTTTGGAAGGGCCTTTGACAGGTCAGCTAGTCCCTTTCTGCTGCTCCAAGTCACGCTCAACTATAATCTGAGAAGTCTTAATCCAAGGAGCCCTTAAAAAAGCGAGGATGCCATGACCTTCCCCAGTCAGCAGCTCTTGCTGGGAGAGACAGGGAAGGAGCAGAGAAGATTTGAGAGGGGAAAAATGAGCAGGAGTCTCCCAGGAGAGGTGAAGGAGACATCACGCTCTACTAGAGTCAGGTCTCAGGGTGATCTCAGTGCATGTCTTACCTGGACGGCCCTCCCCACCTCCATGCAATTATAGAGGCTATCTTTCTTAGATATGATGTATACTTCCTATCAGTTGCTTGCTGCCTCTGCTCGTACATATGCATTATACACACATTCATCTACGATCCCATCAGACCCCATATGTACGTACGTCTAAGATCCCACCCTTCCCTGCACCTCTACTCAACATACGCACAACCCTGTATACCCATCTTCTCCTTCTTACGTATATTACATATATACCAAGTGAGAGGTGGAGAGGGAAAGAGGGGAAGTCTGAAGTCTGAGAAAGGTTTTTGTAAGCAAATACTCAAAACAATGATTTTTTTGTTTTCCAAAGTGACACAAAGATGTTGAATCTTAACTGTTGCATGGACAGTGGGTCACTGTTTGTTTTTTTTAATGGAAGAAAGACACCCCCTGTTCTCAGTGAGGCTGAGGGGTATCTAACCTTAGCAATTAAACTTCACTGCAGAATTTATACATAGTTTTTTTAAGTCTTAAGAGAGCTGTAAAGTCAAAAAATACCAATTCATGACTGCAAAGTCAATAAATATCATGTTAATATTCTTTTCTCTCCAGCCAAAGCAGAATCTATTTTGCAGTACACCGTCTTGTTAAAGGCAAATCTAGAGGCTGAGCCTGAACACGCATTAGGACAACAAATGCAAATGTGCTCAAGTCCACACAAATGAAGGAACGACCCATTTCAGATATAAAATCAAACTCTGCCTCCTTCTGACTGGTTTGTACCTAACTCCTTCCTCATCATGTTCAGCCTGATCCTACTCTTAAACCATTGTATCTCCATCAAATTTAGGGGAACTACTCCTGATTTATACCAATATCCGCTATTGGACATTGATAATTAAACATCCTGTTCAATCATTAGCAGTAAGAAAGCAAAATGTGAGGAGGTTCAAGCCTGTCAGTTGACTGGTAATAGAATAAATTATATTAGGCTCAATTAACATTATATTTTTTCCTTTAATAGAACCAATTGAGTCATTCACTGAAAATGCATTATAGACATTGGCATTTTTTCAAAAAAGATTTGAGTATTTTTCCCATTACCCAGCCAGCTCTCTCCTCTGCCCTGTGACTTTGCCAAGTATTGAAAAATGTCTGTTTTTTTCTAAAAAAAAAAAAAAAAAAAAAAAAAAAGGCAACAGGAGGGTAACACTGAGGTTCAAGGTGCTGTTTCAGATATACCTGATTAGCTACAAAATAAAACATTAGGAACTAAGTATTTATCTCGGCAGTCCTAATTCAGGAATAATAATAATCATCATCATCATCAAAATACAAACAAAGGAAACCTCTACTATATACAAGTATTCCCTATGCCAAAACGAGCCCAGACAGGATTTGAGGGAGGTTTACTGCGTGCTCTCAGGAAACTGGGTGGTCCACAGATACTCCAAACACAAACCCAAATCCATAGCCCAAGACTGGGATTCCTCCTCAACAGCTGAATTCTGCTCATATTTACTCAGGACTGCAGGTACAGACAGTAAGGGCTGCAGAGAAAATACCATTATAAAATATAGTCCTCCCTTCTTCCCTCTATTTTGCTAACAGAAGCCCAAGGAGAGGCCCACAGGCTGGTGGCCACAGAGGGTGATAAAACACCCCCGGCCCCGCACTTTCTGCCTTGCTCACACTGATTATAGTCCCATTGATTCTGGGCATCCCAAGTCTTTGCGGGGGGAGCAGAGGATGCGGCGGTGTTCAGATGGCAGAAGGGAATATGAAACAGCCTCTGGGAACAGAGTTTCAATACACAGCTTTTGAAAAAATGCCAGAGAACCAGCTATTTTTCCATGCAGAAGCCTGAATGTGTTTATCTGCAGCTCAGACACAGAATGAATCATGGAGGCACATCCCCAGGCACCAAAAAGTGAATCCCAAAGGATTTTCTGTTTGCCTGTGAAACACTAGCAGACTAAATGTCCAAAGAGGGCTTTAGGACACCAGATGGAGTTGCAAGCAGCAGACGGTTTGATTGCTCTTTCTGGGCACACATGGATGTATTTCCTGACTCTCAGAGACATCTTCCTGCAGACATTGCATTTGAAATTAAGTAAGTGACTTAAGGCAGAGACCTCTTTGCATAAGAAAAGGACAGCACTGGACAACCTGCGAGAAAAACGAACTGTGAGTGGCCCCAGCTCCTATTCCCAGGCTCTTCCCTCCTCTCCCCCTGCACCGCAGTCTTGGCCAAGGAGTTCTCTGACCCCCTCCAGCGCTCATGGTCCTCTGAAGTGCCTGACCATGACAAACAGAATTGGGACCTCCTCCTCAGAAGACATTTCAAAAAGCTCTACTTGTGGCAGAGCAGGATGGCGAGGGCTTGCTAGAAACACTCGCCACCTGGCTCTCATGCACCTCTCCTGTCTTTCCATCATGGAAAAATCCTTTTTCTCTCCCTCCGGTTTTATTTTAACTCTTCTCGCCTTCCATTTCACAATAAAGAAAACACACTGACCTCTCAGGAAATCTTCTGCTATTCTAAAAGTTTGCACTTGTCAGTCTCACTGGTAGCAATGTAAATCAACATCTCCAGAGCAGAAGGAACCAGATGATTTTAACTTTCATTTCCTAGCAAATCTCTAGAGATTCATTTTCCCTCCATATTGTTTTAACTTTGTCCTAAATTTCCAAGTTTCCACTTCTCTCCTCTTTTTTTTTTTTTTTTCTCCGCAGCTTCCAGACTAAGTTCTACCTTGCAGCTAAAACCAGATACCGTTGCACATAGGAAAATGTTTAGTATCGTAATTCCAGCTTGCTTGGTGTATCATTAAATACCCGTACGCCACACTGAGCAATAACTGACTCTAGGAAAGATTTGAAATATCCATTGAAAAGCAAAACGAGCCGAAAACAAGCAATATTTTAAATGCAACTAGAACTAATTTGTTTAATAATCATGAATGATACAATGATTCATTTTTAAAATTTTAATGCAAATCTTTATTCTCCTCTGACAACTACCTCTTCCTGAAAATTTCCTCTAGGATAATTTCCATTGAAGAAAATTGTACACATAACTGGAATTCAATGTTTATTCTGAGCAACTTTTAACTTTACAATTCCATTTACGATGGAATAACCCGGTCATCTCCTTTAATTCTTGAACTAAAACTAAAGCAACAGTTGATACGCCCCCTTCACAAAAAAACACCTTTCAAGATCCTCCAAACCCCTTTCAAAAGGAACAGGAGGAATGGGGCACCGCGGGAAGGACGTCTCCCTTCAACAGGCATTGATGCAAGGAAAGTCCATACACACAAAACTCACGTTAAGAGCAAAAATCGCTGCTTTGACAATCATCTTGCCAGACAACATTCAGAGCAGACATATCAATTTGCTTACAAATTCCAGAATTTTTTAAATTGCTTATTTAAAGTTTTTGTAATCTCCCTGAGTATTTTCTTGGCTTCAGCTTTCTGGGAAGGTTTAACAACATGCACGAAGAACGTAAAGACCATTCTCCAATATTTGCCAGAAGGGACAAAGTGACACCACTCACATTTCTGCAATGATTTCTATAAAGATTTATCTTCTCGCACTGTGAATATGCTACATCAAGCCTTTTACCTTTACGGATTTGGTGACACCATATCAGGACAACATTTTTTTCAAGGAGGTCCAAAGTGACCTCGTTGACAGCAACTAGCAAGCAGTGCTATAGAGAACTATGCTAAAGGATTACACCAGAAGAGGCTCCTACAACCACAGAACATTTTAAATGACTGAATAAATTAGCACTTTGTGGTGTAAGAGCAACGCTGAATTCCTAGAGTGCACTTTTCCCCCTGGCAATGTCCCAACCAGGGAAAGGAGCAAGAAACATTTTCCAGCCCTTGGCACTGAGATGTCCTGCCCCACTAGCAGAATTAGAGTCCTGGTAACAGCAAACTTTAATCAAGCTTTAAAAACAGCAGCAATGGATTTGCATAAAAAACATCTTGACAAAAATGGGAGCAAAATTCTCACAAACATGTCTGTGGCCTGAGGTGAAAACACCTCAGTTTCATTGAAGTTATCCTTTCAGTTCTAATTCTATATGAGATACCAATAGTTATACTCAAAAAATCTCAACATCACCATACATACACTTCTCTCCCGCTGTCCCATCGATAACCAAAGCACCGCAGATAGATGGAGGATTAAAGTTCAGAGACATTTTAAGGCCACGACATTCGATGAGACACTGCACCCAAGGACAATACTTCCCTCAGCCCCAAACCCTAAAGAAGAACATACTTATGTGTCAAAACCAAAATGCACAGAAAAAAAAATAAACATGCTTTATAAGTACGATAACATCCAATGGAGGAAACCTTAAGCTTCAGTTAATCTGGGGACCTTCTCCAGATGCTACTTTTAGCTTAGGATGCTGCAAATGGCACTTTGCCTTAGGCGGGCAGGGTTCATTCCAGAGGATCTGCTCCAGTGCCGGGGCAGAGCTACCAGAGCAACCCTCTGCCAGGGAGCAGAGTAACAAATTGATAAGCTCCCCCTTTAATCTCAAAAGGCCTTAATTATTTTTATAACACTGGGCTAGTTTTAATTTCATGAATAACGTTCTGATTTTTAACTGGAAGCTGAATGGAATCTGCTCATCTGAAGAGCTGCTAAATCAAACCTCGTTTCCCCAGTTATAAAAAAACTTAAACACCTTCTGCCTACACTTAACATTCATCTCCAAAGGTGAAATGTAGATACAGGCAATGAACTATTACAAAGTATTTCCAGCTGCGATTACTCAGTCTCCCATCCTCAAAGCGAGCCCATTTCTTATTCTCTAGCTCTGCAAAGCACAGCCTGTCCATCCAGACTTGAACGCTTGTCTAACTCCACGTGTATTGCAAGGTGCCAGCCGGGGTGGTATCCGTCTTCTCTCCCCAGACAGCTATGTTTGTGGTAGCAGGCACAACACAGAAATGAGACAGGGCTGCCAACTCACACATGGGCACACGGAGACTTCCCATTTCAGGTCTTGGAATAACAAAGCGCAGTCTGCTTTACCCTGCACATAGCTGCTCAGAACTCAATAAACTCTTCAGACAAGCAGATGTCCCACTCGCCCCACACCTTCTTCCTCATCTGCTACAGTGTAAGCCCAGCAGGAAAGACCATGGCAAGTTTTTCTGCCATTTCTGCATCATCCAGGCTTCCCTGGACCACTATGCAAACCACTATGCTCTGTAACCAGGCTCAGCACGTTCGCATCGTTGCAGCAGCAGAAAGAGCTGCAGCAAAGATGAAGTCCTACCTCCGACATAAGGGCTACAACGCTGATGTACCCTCTGCCTCTTTTTCTTATGTGAGGAGGTGGAAGAAAGAACGTTAAAGCTAAAAATAACTGCGTGCATCAACCCCCAAAATTGCTGAGGGTTTTTTTTCGTAACTCCACAAGCCACTGTTTCAGGCACAATCTAAACATGGAAAATCTAAGCCCCAACGCACTGACCCTTCAGAGGACACGTGCATTGCAAAACAGTCGGTAGGAACCAAAATTCTTTTCCAGTTATATCTAGGAATGGTTGCAATCAATGCAAATAAAATGCCATCTATAAACATTTAGGGACTGAAATGACACAAGATCTTCTTTGTTCACAACTTGTTCCAGTTGTCCTTCTCCACCAGCTGTTTTTCTTTCCTGTGTCATGGTTACCGAGTTCCCCGTCTTAAAACGAAGCAAAGAACATATTCATCTACCACTTAAAGAAAAGACATCTTGCCTGAGTCAATCTGTAGGCCAACCCAAAAGCTCTTTAGTGCTTTGCAGGTATCCCGATACAAATTCATCCAGGTCTAACACTCCTGATGGATCCTATTTGGGTTTGCTTTTGTTGTAAGGCTATTTACTTGCTTTTCGATACTTGACACTTAAGAAATCCTGTCCTCTTAACTCACCAAAATATAGTGACCTAGATGAGGTACAGTTTTATTTAAGTATTTTAATTCAAAACAAACCCAATGAAAAACCCCGCCCCTGCAGCTCCCTCATTAAGGGTCTGATCCAGCTCCCATTAACGTCAGGAGATGATCTGCCCCTGACGCACTCGAGCGCTGGCTTGGCTCCCTAGATCATCAGAATTTAATTTCATCTACCGGTTATGTTATAGAAAACAGCTAGAACATGAAGAACGACTAAAAATCAAGCTGAAGTTGCTTGTAACTCTAGCTGTCACTCGCACCCTGCTATTTTAAACATCTGCAGGCTGTACAGCCCGTGTTGGGCGCAGCAATGCGTGCACACACGCACACGTATATGGGCACTGAGTCATTTGCAGGAACAGACAGCATAACCCACAGTTTTGAAACTCAATTAGGAAAATATTAGTGGGAACTAACAAGAGCCACATTTTGTTATAAAAAAATCTAAGCTTTGCTGAACAAAAACTAATTTAGGGAACCGATGACATCAGAAATACTGAAATCAGATAATTATAGTGAATTACATTTCAACCCAGGCATTCAGATATTCTTTATAAAGAAAAAGATTATGTTTTTTGTGTTAGTACCCGAGTTTGTCAGGGGTACCAGGTCCTCTCCCAAGAATTATTAAGCAGTCATTTCACACCAGTAGTGTGTGCACAACATGTCTACGTTTTTTTTTAAAATTACTTATATGGGTGTCTAGAGATTGAATACCATGGGATTCAATCCTCAACAGCATCATTAACATGAGAGTTCAAAAATACTCAACAAAACTGAATTAGTAGAGAAAACAAGTTAGGGTTATTTGTGTTACTGAAAACCAAAGGATACATGGAATTAATGAAAATACTTTCATTCCTAAACAAAGCAAGTTAACAAGTGCTAGGTCTATTTTAGCGCAGATAAAGTAGAACAAAGATCATTTGAAAGTAAACTTTTTTATACGTTCTCATCTTGACTTGGAAACAGGAGCATGAAGCAAAAATCACAAAAAAGGAAGCCATACGATCATGCAGAAACTCACTGCCTCAGCTAAGAAAATAGAGAAAATGGGAGAGGGAATGGAAATGCTCTTCCAGGAGTTCAGATCTCTAAGTTGGGCTGTGTTTTGCAGTCCCTCTGGCTGCCTTCCGATTTCCATCCACTTTGCCAGGAAACTGCTGAAGCTCCAAGAAGCTGTTAGGGAGACAGGACATTCCCAGACTGCCATTGTGCCATTTGGTGGAGCGCTTGCTAATTTTAGATTAGAGGAGGAACACACTGGGACAATTAGCCAAGAGCCACTCCTGGCTCTTGCTCCAACCCATCCTCAGACAAAACTCACACCCAAACAATGAGACCGACAGCAACTCCCTTCAAACGCAAACAAAAGACAGAGGCAAAGGATGATCCACCGTGCCTTTTTTGGCAGAATACATCTTTCAGGGGACACGTACATTTTAACCCCACTGGAATTGAAAACCCTTTGCCTAACGGCACCTTATGCAGAAAACCCACCTGCAGGCGGTGAAGGTCGCAAAGCAGGAGGGGACCGTTTAACGGCAGAGGACAGGGAAGATGGCTGGAGAGAACCCTCCAAAACAGTATCTGACCGCATCCCACAAGAGATTAGCTGGTTGCAGGCGTAATAATATTTGGCGTGAACTGGTTTGACAGCACTCAGAGCCATCTCCAGGCTGAAGGCAAGAGCTCTTCCACCTGTTCCCCATCTCTGCACTGTCCAGCTGGGGGGACAGATACAGTGGGAAACAGATCGACCCCTTCGAGATTGTAAAAGAAACCCGTAAATAAGCGTACATAAACATCATACCTTTAACAACACAACATCTACAGTCCTGTCCACCTTGGAAATGTCACACAGGCTGTATCGCCTCTTGTGGCGTTCGTACATTTTGTCCAAAAAGCCGGGAGCGAAGGAGCAGAGCCCACCATGAACCCCGGGCTGACCACGGCCGAGCGCACTCCAGACCTCTCACATACGTGCTCAGAGGAGTCCCCGTGTCCCAGCACACCGGCCTCTCCGAGCCTCTTCACTGGAAAAAGAAAATCCCGGAGCTGCCACCAGCTGATAAAGTCTTCTTGGAACAGATTCGCTTACACAGGCAACACAGGAACTTATAGCAAACAAAAGATATTTGAAGAGAGCTTTATACATATAGGATTATTAGGTTTTTTTTTTGTGGAACTGCTAAGAATGGTATCAGCCTTCCTGTTATAGTAGTAATAATAATAATAATAAAAAATGTTTTCCAGACAACTTTGATATCCAAAAAGCACCAGAATGAAAATCCTGCCCGAAAAGAGAACAAAAGCCAGATGTGTGCAGCAGGAACCTTGACACTCCAAGAAGGAAGGCAGAAGGTAGGCTCAGCCACGGCGGGTCTAATTCAGGAGAAAAAGGAAAAAAAAAAAAAAAAAGCCGATCACTGTATCCAATGTAAATACTGTCACCAACGTGTTTTTTCTTTCACGCCCTCGTGCACTGAAAGAAACAATAAAAAAAAAGGTATTTTCCTCCTTTCGAGTCGGTCCACTGTTCACCAGACAGGAGGGCTCGGTTTTGCGTTAAGTTTAAATTTCTAATGACAGCACAGGGCAAAAGGAAAGAAAATAATGAAATAAAGCCACTCCCCCCTGATTTGGCCTGGGACGTCACTACTTGCCTTTTTAGTCCCGCACCAGTGTTCTCCCAGCTTTCAAAATTTCTTTGCAGTTGTGAGAGCGTGATTCATCTCTTCAGAGAGAGGAGGAAAAAAAAAAAAAAAGAGGAGGGAGGGGGGGAAGAAAAAGCAGCAGTTTTTCTTCGTCAACCTCTTCCACCTCCGGCTGCAGGCACTCGGTGTGTTTGCTCGGTCCAAAAAAGAGACTGAGAAGTAAAGGGACGTGTTTTCGGAGAGGTAAAAAGGCTCTTCCCTTCTCCCCCAAACCAGGTGAAGACAATTTCAGGCTTAACGCTTCCCCGAAACAGCAATGGAAACTTATGATTTAATCAGTGCGCACACACACACAGAAAAAAAAAAAAAAAAAAAGGAAATCAGCCATTTACTTTTTTTTTTCTGGTTTGCAACACAGAGCAAAAGATTTCAGCAACTTGCTCTCCAGAAAATACAATTTTCCCTCTTTTATTCCAGTCTGAAAGGCAGAGCTTTTTTTCTTCTTTTCTAAAAAGAAACTCAAAGTGTTTGGTTTTTGTTGTTTTTTTTTTTTTTTCCCGTCTTTCTAATGCTGGGCCGGTGGGAGCGTCTCTCCCCTCTCAATAGCTCATTCACATCAGCTGGGCCCTGCGCACGCTGCCACATGGTTTCCTGTTTTCAAACTGCCCCCTTGCAGCCCCCTCCGCTTTCCACCCCACCCTGACCTCTCCAGGGATGAAATCTTTCCATACTTCCCCGGCTTTAGACATTCTCTCATTCACCGATTCAAAAGGGAAGGGGGGCGGTGAAAAAAAAAAAAAAAAAAAAAAGAGGAAAAAAAGAAAGAAGAAAAGCAGAATGGGGGGTTTTGTGTGGTTGGGAGTTTGTAGCCAGCAGAACTTGCTGCTTTTCTGGGTAGAAAAGCTGGAAACGGAGGAATTGTTAATCCCGTGTTGCAAAGCAGGAAACACAGACATCGGAAACGGCACTTATCAACCCAACGCTTCATTGTAGATCTCCACGAGCCATCCTCGGCGGCGTGGGGTTAACTGGCCCCACTCCTGCTTCTGGGATTCGCTCCACTCGTGGAGCTTAGTTAAGGGTTTGTAGGTCTGACCCCATCCGCTGCGAGCAGCCACTCCAGCTCCTTCCTCTCTTTCCAGTTCTACCCAGTCTTCTGCCCACCCAAAACCACTGCAGATCAGCCTGCCTGTGAGTAACACGGGAACTGACCCCTCTGCGCACCTGTTTGGTAAAACACTGAAGAATGGGAGTTTACAGAAACACAAAGTACTATTTTGGGCTCTCCTGGATATGACAGCCCCAATCCGTACTGACAGACTACACAAAAGCATAATTGCCCTCTCAACTTAAGACTCAGTAAGCAAAATGAGAAGGGTGTCTTTTCCTAAGACTACAGCACGGCTTGGTGGCACGGTGGTCAGTCACCACTGGAAGGTCCACCTTTGGGCATCGCGGCATGAACATGTCCTCATGCATGGGAATGGGCTGGGGACTTGCAATGGATCAGCTCCTCCCAGTAAGTGACACAGGTATGCTCTTACCTACTCAACGCGAGGTATCTCCCCCCGCTTTGATTAGGCTCCAGTCTCTCCCTCACAACCCAAAGCTTCATCTCCACCACACCACCAGCTGAACTGAAGAGGTTTTCCTCTATGAGGCTCTCTTACAGATACAGTCCCCAGCTCGAGATCTCAGCCAATGACTCCTTAACAGCGAGTGGAGCTTCTGCTTTCAGTATTAGGACACACACGAAATGTGGTAGTACTTTGGGGACTTTCTGGAGCCACCAGTTTTCTCCACAAGTAATGAATCCCAGCAATCATGTGCCTGTCGAGATGAGGAATCAGAAATGGCTGTGACAGCATTCCAGCCCTTCAAACACTACCATAAAAGGCAGGGATTTCCTCAAATCTATATTTACAAGACAGGAACCGATAAACAAAGTGTGTGACTTTAGTTCAGGTAAAGCAATTTGCAGCAGTGGCTGTGCCTCAATGATGCTGTAATGTTTCATTACGGAGCACCCATATTTTTTTTAACTGATACAGCAGTTCATTTTGTTTTCAAATTAATTTATATAAGGCCAATACTTAACCAAACGACAACTGCACAGCTCTGTTCAGGCACTCCACGTAAAGCACTTCACCTTTGAACCTCTGGCTCCCAGAAAGAGATGTTCACTGCAGGGCTCAAGCAATGCCCACCTCGCAGAGGAGACTGCCATGTGAGCATTGCTACTAACTGTGACAGCGCATCTTCCACAGAGAAGCGACCTAGGTCCAACTTGTTGCTGCATCAACACCTGGAATTTTGTGGCTCACATTATCTCACCCTTCCTACAGGTAAGGAGATATGAGAAACACCTCTATCCAAAGGAGGTGGGTGACACAGTGGGAGATGTGCAACCTTCACAGCAGGAAGTTAAAAAGAGGAGGCCAATTCTTCTGAGCTATACACCAACATCTTGCTATGGCCAAAAGCCACAAGTAACCCAACCTGTGCTTTCACGGGGCAGGCGGCAACAGAAAGTTCCGGTGGAAGGCATAGGCAGGTGGCGAGAGCTGGCCAGGGAAGCTGCCAGGCCAGCGCCAGGCAGGGTGCCTCCGGGCACAGGCCGCGTCCCAGGACTCAGTACCCATCCACCCGTGAATTGAGATGACGACCTGCCTTCCTCCGTAATTACGTATCTTGATCTAGTAAAGGTTGCCAACTGATCCCTCTGGACTTCTCTACACCTTCAGCAACAGAGAGAAATAATGAACACAAACAAACAAACAAACTCACAAAATATATGCCCCTCTCTCCCTTCTCTTTTTCTTTTCAAATTTAAGCTTCCAAATCCCTAATTTGTTCCAAGAGTTTTCCTGTGGTTTTGTTCCTGACTCACAGCCAAGATCAGGAGGCCAATGACGACTACAGACACCCAAAGTCCATCTCATCTTCATTTCCAGACTTTACTGTTGAAGGGGGGGAGAAATGTAATACAAACAAATAGAAGATAACGTGCCAGACAAACTGCGCCCCCACCCCCCCGGCTTGAAAGACCATCACTGGCTTCCCACGTTAGGTGGGGCTTTTGCTGCATTGTTTGAGGCCAGAAATCTTGCCTTGCTCCCAGCCTCATACACACATGGGCACGCCGAGCAGACGCAGAAGACAGACTCAGCCCGGACGAAGCAGAACAAAGGTTTCCAGCCTCCTTTGTCCATCTATTTAAAGCAGTCCCTTGAATGCCATACGTGTGTTTACACAGTATATAGTATTTATGCTCAGAAACACAAGGCACCAGACAATCAGAGGATACAGATTAAATTTAAAAAAACTCTACTCCAACGAGGAAATAATTCTCGGTTTTTTTCGGCGAGTTGCTCAAAATGGAGCGGAGAAGCGAGCAGCAGCCCGGGCCACCGGCTGCTGATGCGACAGTTCTGGGCTCCTTATTGAAAACATCTGGAAGCGCTGAGCCGCTTTGTGCAGACAGGAGTTTGAAACTATCCAATCGTTTCATATCCAAACCAAAGTCCAGTGCTGCGGATTTCAAGGGAAGGAAAAGGGGGGCGGGGGGGGGAAGGCGCTCGATCGCACCATATGATCTGTAACTCATCCAGATAAAACTCCTCCTCCTCTACCCGCTAACAGACCTCTTAATGACAAGGAAATCATGGTTATTCTGAAACAGACTGCACTATTGTTATCTGTTTCAAATTACTATTGCCATATCGTTATGAAACACTGAAAATGATGCAATCTGCAGAAATACTCAGGCATATTAACTTTTTTAACTGCGGCTCTGATATGAACTAATGGAGCAGTAGATGAAAGGGAAAAATTCTCCCTGTTTTAAGCGAGTCAAAACCCACTTTTGGGCACTAAACACAGGAGATAATAAATTCATCAGACAGTAAGAGAGAAGAATTACAATTTCAATTGCTCTTTTCTTAAAAGAAATCAGCTTTTTGGAAAGGGTTTTAAAAAATTTTATGTTTCTGGCACTTGCAGGGATAGACAAAACAAACCCCTTTTTTTCCTAAAACTAAATAAGGCAAAGGAAATCTGCACTCTAATACTGCAAAAAGCCTGTAAGAGGAGCGCGTCCAATCTGGAAGGGATCGCACATCCATCGTGTCTGCTGGGGGACAGGTCAGCACCCACGCAAGAGGACACTGAGACGGATGCTCGAACGTGGATTTTGAGGAAGAGCAGGCAGTTGCTGAATGCTGGCGAGTACTGATGCTGCAGACCTTGGTAAAGAGCCCTGGCTGTCAGATAATGCATTTCTCATTTTTGCAGGAGCATTGCAAGACTGAGAAGAGTTTTGTGACCGACCCGCCTGCACCCTGCCTGTCCATCCACATCTCTGCGGTGGCACTTTGGTCCAGGGCCACATCCCTCTGGCCATGGCAAGACCTGCCAGCATCGCACCAAACAGCATCCTCTTCACGTGGTGGCCCCAAAAGGCTGGTCATGATTTTGGATTCCCCTACGAGGTAGGGCATGGAAAGAAGAGGATTCACAGAGAGGGATGTGGACAGTCCCCATGATGAGATGTCACAGGGATCCCAGCCATGGCAAGCGCCATGTTGCTGTAAGGGGGAAGGTCAGCAATGCAGGCAACAAACCTTCACAATCCTGGACCTAAACCACTTCAAGATTCACCAGCTTGAATTAATCCTTGGGGCAAATCATCCAACAGTACCAACACAAGTTTTACACTCCAGTTTGGGGCAGCCCAGACTCTCCTAAAACTTCCCTATTTACATCATTCATATCTTCACGCAAAGGTCTGGAGAGACATTTCCTCGCAGAGTGATACTGCGCTTTGGGACAACACGACCAAGCTGAATTTTATATCCAAACAAAGCACCGTACAGCTGCAGCCTGCTTTCGAGCTCAGAGACATAACTACGTAATAAGCAGCTGAAGAACCACGATGGAGGAACGAGGAGGGCTTGGAAAGCTGTCAGACATATGGATGCATGGAGCGCGTGTTTTGAGAAAATATAAAAACACCTTGAGAGACCTTCAGCCACTTCCTGACCTTCCCTTTTCTCATATTTCTCAGAGACTCGGTGTATGTTTCTCAGGAATTTCTATTGTCCAAATAACCTTCGGAAAAATGCTGAAGCTTTGGTCTGCCACAGAGCATGCTTGAACATCCTTCCAGAGGAAGTCAACTGCCCATCCTACTGCTCCCAAATGGCTACGGGAGAAACACATCCCACGCAAGAGATTAGCAACCCCTCAGCTGACTTTACATCAGTTTGCAACATCTAGTTCTGCCTTTACCAAAAATAACTGCAAATCGAGATGTCTGGCTGGCTGAAGTGCTGTGGGATCTTGGACCACGCCACAGATATTTATTTAGCCTGTTATGGGAGTCGAGAGAAATACTACTTGCTGTCAAACACTGGACACGGTGTTTCACCCTGTGAATTCCAGCATCCTAAAAATGGGGAAAGGAAAACATGAGGGGATAAAGTGGGAACAGTCCCCAAAACAGGCTGTGAAGGAGCACCTGAGCTATGACCTGTAGAAGAAAATCAGCCTTCCAGAAGCAACCTGAGCTGCACATGCCCTGCGTCCTCCAGGACTTCAGCTGCTCCCACGCGCAGGCACTTCCCACCAGGGCATGAGGTCTAATTATCTATGGATAGATGGATAAAATGCAAAAATATTGGTGTCTTTCGTAAGGAATAGTACAATTTTCAACTGAGACATCTGGATGGGAGATACTGCTTTGGTATCACAGCTGGAGCTGATGGGGGTCATCAGAAACGACATACACTTTTTTGACCTCATCCAGCACTAAAGCTGGCCATGTTAGCTTAGCTTCCCCTCCCCTTCATGTTTTTCAGTTGCTGGTAATGAATGTGCAAATTTTACATGCAGCACACAATGGGCAATAATCTTTGCTA
The DNA here is from genome assembly GCF_964199755.1 of Larus michahellis. Classification (NCBI taxonomy): domain Eukaryota; kingdom Metazoa; phylum Chordata; class Aves; order Charadriiformes; family Laridae; genus Larus; species Larus michahellis. Next base: position 7,936,233 of record NC_133904.1, on the reverse strand, counting down.
ATTATGGTGATTCATGCCACCCACTCTAAATGCAGGATTACAATTTCTGGGATCTGGAAAGATAATGATATAAATAAAAGTATTTAAAATAGTGGATTGTATTTATAGGAGTTTTCAAACCATCGTAAACATTATGCAAGCCATTCGAAATTGGTTTGCACAGGGTATCCATCAAATATTTGAAGGTCTGCTCAACCCACACCAAATCCAAACAAGCAACGTCTAGTAACTCATCCTGCAGAGGATTTAAGCAGGAGATCATTGCATTTGTCCCAAGTGCAAGAAGAAGGGAATGTTTCATTATCTATAAAGTTCACAAATGCAAAACTCAAAGGAACTTGTCATTTTTATACCGTGCGTAATAAAAAATCATGTTCTGACATGACTGGGAAAGATACAGGATACAAGAAAGTATTGATTTACGCAAATAAAAACATATGTTTCATTCTTCCATAATAACAAATTCCAGAAAGAGAAAAGCCTTACAGTTTGAAGTATGAGGTTAAAAATTTGGGTGAGCTTTTGTGCAGGAAAACGGACCACCTCGCATTTGCCGAGTGCAGGAAACATCACCTTGTCTTCCAAAATAACAGCTCGATACCCATTGCTGCAGGCACAGCACAGGAGCAGATGGACATCGCCGGAGCCACCCCGGGATGCCTCGCCGTAATAAGAGATAGGTTCCAGGATACGCCTGGTGGATGTTTCTATCTAAAGAACTTATGTATTTAGCTAAAAACAGCGACAGGATAGCAGATTACATAGATGAATTGGCGGATAAAGCCCAACAAAAATGACGTATGGTATCACCGAGTAAAATTAATAGACAATATAAAAATGACACATCTTGAGCTGAGGAAATTATTCAACTTTTACCATTCTTTTATGCCTCCAGTTTAAGTCACTGTAATCTACTTGAAAAACAGGGAAGGGTCATTCAAATGAATAAATCATGCCAGAAAATGATTCAGCTTCCCTCCTTTTTTTTTTTCTTTTTTTTTCTTTCCCCTTTTAATTGAAGGCCTTAAGACTCAGCCCTTGGGAAGCCCACACGACCATGTATTGTCCTGGCCGGGCACCCTGTCAAAAGGGAAAAAGTTATCTCTTCTTTCATCTTGTGACTTGAAAATCTGGGAGAGGAAGTGGTGGGAAAGCAGAGCGCCGTACAAAGGCTCCCATCATATTACCCAGGTCAGTTTTTTTGCCTGGCTGCTAACGAAGGCAGGAGACTGAAGACACTGAGGTATTTGTTTTGCCCTTCCAATTTTTCTGTTTGCTTTGTCGGGAGGAGGGTCTCAGACCGACCGGTAACTGAGATGCTCTGAGCGCGGCCAAGCCCCCCTCTCCCCAGCAGTAACAGACACTCCAGCTCACCCTCCTACCTACACTCACATCCAACCAATATTTTCATGCCCTCTCTACATGCATTTGGAAACTTGAAATAAAATCCAACGCAAACTTTGAGAGGAGGCATTTGGATTCCAGCTCCTGCCTGGGAGGTCTGCTGTAGGACCACATGAGTATTCATTTGCTCACTGTTTTATCCGTTTCCTTGGTAGTCCTCTGTAAAGAATATTAAACAAACATGTCTTTACAGCTCGAGAGCCCAGGAAAGAATGTTGACCCTGCGGAAGAAACCTGTTTTTACCCCACTTTTATCTCTCTGGTCTAAAGACATACATGCAAGGGTAAGGATCCATCGAATCCACAAAGCCATCATTAAGGACTGCTATACCAATACACGCTAAATATGTTCTCTTTAGCCCAATTTTAGAAAATATTCCTAAAAGAATTTCAGGATACAACCCGTATGTATGATTAACAGCCAGATATGTGGAAGCATCGTCATTAGTGGAACAGAGGAAGAGAGGAATTTTCTCAACTGTTGACACTGCTCCAGAAAAATAATAAAATATTTGTTTCTAAGGTTATAAAGTAACCTATGCTACATGTCTTCTACCAGCTTTTCAAAGACCCCTTTTACAGTAACATTTGTTGTGGCAGGGATAATTCCTAACAGGAATAATGGATCCAAACCCTGTCTCCCATTCCTCTCCGCTCAGTTAAAGGTAGGGAATGTCCCTGCAAACACTGGGAATTTGGGGTCAATACAGGTGTTTTAGGAAAACTTTAGTCACAGGGGTTTCGTGCCCCCCTCTCTCATTCCCCAGCTGCCACAGCTGCTGCACTTCCATACATTTAACAGCTTTAATCAACAGATAAATAAACAAACTTAAGCCAACAGACAATGATAACTGGGGCCAAAAAAAGTCAAACCCCGGCATTTATTATATCTGTGAGCCTTGCCATTTCCCTGAGTTACCCTACCGATTTGGGCTATCCCAGGAGCTGCAAAGGTCGCCGCGATGCAGATAAGGAAAATGGAGCATCTGAAATTTCTCACCAGAGACTACAAGGAAAGGGTTGGTTCTGTTTTCTTCGGAAGAATGGGGGAAATGTTCTGGATCTCTCTCTCGAGGCTAAAATCCAAAACATTTACAAGACTCAGAAGCAAGAAAGCCTGCAGATAATCAGCAGAACTGATGCCAGTTCAATCAAAGCAAACCAGTAAGAGCAACTGGGAGGAGTACAGATTACGCAGCATCATTCTGTACAGAAAAAAATACCCTTTTCGTTATGCAACAGTTAAATAATTTAACTAGAAACCCCTTCTATCCCAAGTCAGAACTGCTGACTGCTCAGCTAGTCATTTTGGCTATTATGTAGCATTAATCTCTGCTGTTTCTGAAGTTAGCCTTTCGGAGAAAAAAGGCAACTTCAAAACATGCAAAAATTAATGAAACCCATATGTGGGATACTGTCATTATTCCATGTTTATAAGAGGATCAGGTTTTGTTAAATGGGCTTATTTAATGCAGACGCAAAAGAAAAAATACCCAGCAAAAGATCTGAAAGCTATTGAAAGAAAAATATTTTCTTTGTTAACCCAAGCAGCCAGTAACAAGCAAAAAGACACAATTTAAACTAAAAGCCACTATATATTTTGGTGCAACTTTGTTTACAGCTTCACTGACAGCTTACAAAATTATCCTAAGTAGAGAAATCTCTCCTAGATATATTTTACCCTTTTGACCCTTTTCACCCCTGTACTGTATTTATAGAATACATATAGAATGTATTTATTTAAGCTGGGACAACCTAAAAATCAATGGCTTATGGAAACATCTGTTGGTACAGGCACATGATTTAGACTTTTTTCAACAGCTGTTGTTATTTCATGCTTATTTTGGCTAGGTCAATCGGTAAGACTGGAAGAAAACATTAGTTGGGCTCCTTTCCTGACTTTGGTCTCTCTATAGTGACTGCAGTCAGTGCCCCATTCCCTGGGAGTTTGGGACAAAAAAAAGTCTGAATATCCCCCCAAGTCTGGTTTTTCTCACCAGCCTCAGACAAGAAATAAAGGAAATACATCTCCCAAATGGGCACCTACGTTATCTCACTCTCTCACCTAAATACTGGCTTAAAACGTCCCCTGCTATAGCTGCTTTCTGCCCCACACAGGGGAGCGAAACCTCTCGCCCCCAGCACCCTCCGCTACCCATCTCCCTCCATGGCTCCCCTTTCCACTTCCAGCAGCGCTCCACAAGAAACCCCGGCTTTCTCTTGCCTCCCCTCCCGCTATTTTCAGTGCCGGCATCCAGACATCTGCCGACATCTCCTCCATAAAAGATAACATACAGTATATTGTAAGAGCCAACCTGCCAAAAGGTATTCGATGTGCCAGACAGCACTACTTACCGGGCAGGGAACACGCATTGCTCACAATAAGACATGCATAAAAACAGAATGTACTTTTCTTGGGAGACTAATGCTCACATTTAAAAAAAAAATAAAAATAAAAATTAAACCAAAATATCCTATTTTTAAACATGTAATTCAGCTGCTACTTGAGACAATATGTTTCTATATAAATTCTGTTTTCTTGAAAGAGAAGAAAACAACTTACAAAGCTTTTGAAGTGTTCTAAAAATCATTTTTCGGTGTATACTCAAACTATCGAGAGCCAGAGAAAGGCAATACTCCGAGCACAGATTTCCTCCCCCCCGCTTTGCTCTTTTTAACAGAGAGGAACTTGTTTGGTCTTACCTTTAAAACTTCTTATTTCCCGGCCATATAGTCCTAGTGTCACCATCAGTATTGACTGAATTGTGCCAATCCTTGCCCAAAAGGACAGTGGCAAGAAAAGCCAGTTTAAACAGAAACCGCCTATCTAGAGGAAGGAGAGCTCCAGGTTTGCAAGCGGAGGAGATATTTCAGCATTAAAGAATTCTAGGAGCTACTCCAAGACGCAAATTTTTGTTGTCTGGTGCAGTGTAAGGATTTTAAGCCCAGAAAAAAGTTATTTATTTCGTCTATATACTTACATTTATAACAAAGGCAGAGGATTCATCTACACTCTTCTGGGTGCCTTTTGCATCGTTACAACATAGGAAGTAAATCTCAGCTTCCCCCAAAGACAGAAAACAAGTAATAAACAAGCCTGGACAAGCAAATCCAATGCTGTCCCCCTAAGTTTCCAGCTATGAACAAAAAAGCCTTTAGAGGTTTCTCTCCATGTCTCCCCAAAACACAATTAAAACGAGAATTTGCAAAGTGACCTAAACCCATTTCAGCCCATGCAGCAGGGAGCAAAGGACTCACTCTCCCCCTTTCCCTTTTTAACACTGTGGAACCCCAATCTTTACAGTCAACGTCTCCCTTCAGGCATCTGCGGGTGGGAATTATTTGGAAATGGTGTAAGCAACCGTCCTTCTCCTTTAAAAGGCTCAAAAAGGTACGTTACTGCTCTTTTTTCACCCTTCACATGCAGGCATTAGAAGCCAAGACTTGTCCACCTCCTCCTGTGCAAGCGGGTAAGTATGCATTTCCTCACCTTGTTACGGGCAGTGAGTTAAAAATAACAATAATAGTGGACCAAAACACCAAGAAACACTTCTTTAATCTCAGCAGACTTTAACAGCCCATCCCTGTCCATGTAAGAATCAATGTGACCTGCAGTATAATATTTTGGAGGCGCAGAAGAGATTTTTATGTTCCCAAGCACAAGATCTCAGATCAAAACCAATGTTTCAGAGAACTGCACCTCCAGCCTTTAGAAATGTGTATTTTGGAAATACTATCCCACCCAACCACTTTTAGGCATTTAGTGTGTCCAGCTGTGTTAAGAAACCAAGCAAGAGTTCAGTGTCAAGTAAGTGAGGATTATGATCTTCTCGTGATTTATGGAGGTAAGTACAGTCTCAGACAGAAGAAAAACAAGTCACTTGACGCTGAGCAGACTCAGAACCAGGGCTCAGACTAATGAGTTAGCAAGGGTGAGGCTTCACGTTCCTGCCTCTTATCTCACCAGCTGGAAGGACAACATCTAAGAAGGAAGAACATACTCAGCTGGTAAATGAGACTGGCAGACCCAGCGCCACGGTACTTACAAACACAGTATTAGTGTTTGCAGTAGGAGATGGAAATGCTTGAGGACAGGGAGGCACGCGGTCTCTGAAAAAGGTGCCGTACTTCCTGCAGGTAAGAATATGCCCTCAAATAACTAAGTGCATAAATAAGGTGAAACTACTATTGTTGTGGCTGTAATGGTATCAGGGTATACACCAAGGCAAAATCTTTAGGGAGAAATAATATCTAACTAGGCTGAGGAGATCATAAGCCAAGCATCGGTCCTTCTTGCAGATCTGAAAGGAGAGCAGCGTAACTCAGGTTAAACACAGGCTAGCAACAATTCCTCTGATTCAAGCTACACAAACAGAAGAGAAAGCATACGAGATAACCCAGAAACACTGGCTCTGTCTTTTGGACTAGCCTCTTGGGCATAGCTACCGCCTTCATTTTCGCTGAGTACATTGCTGGCACCAAGACGATAAACACAGTAAGCAAGAAGGGTGGGAGCAGCTAAGTTCACCACTCTAAGAGAAAATCAGAAAGTTAGCTGCATCAAACACATGCTTATTTAGGCATAAATTTAATGCATAAGTGATGCAGAAAGAAAAGGTGGAAGAAGAACCTTGTTAGCTGTGAGACACCAAGTGCAAAAGAAAGCCTGGTTTAGAATTTGCTCCCGTCTGCTAATTCCTATACAGCTGATCAAGTATATTTTATTAAACCATTGCAAAACTCTGTCACATTCTTGTTACAGCCTCCATGTTGGGGTTATTCCAAAGCAGAAGTCCAAAACACAGACCACAGGAGTAAAAACAACAAACTGGCAATGGAGGGAGGTAAGCGGCAGTCAGAAGAAACTCTCATCCCTTACGTCTACCTGCTCTGGGGTGTCCACAAAAACGTCACCACTGTCTGTGCTTTTTACAGGATCTGCACTTGGAGCCATCACATCTGCTTCAGCGTGACCGATCACTAGCACAAGTCTTCTACCAAAATTCAAAGTTTCCTTTCCTTGAAAGTTTTGATGAATTTGCGTCCATGACAGTAAGGACAGCTATGGCTGACCAGGGCCAAACACAACACCAACGCACTGCTCGGTCCCTGGGCTTTTTAGTTCTGACTTGCAGCTGCCTCTGCTCAGCCAAACCCACTCCCTTCCATACCAGTCAAGGGCTTTTTTATTTTAGATCTCATACGCTTGGATACCAAATCACTCAGTCCTTCTATCCAGACTCACATTTTAATCAGCCTTTACAACACTCACCATCTGTTCTTGTTTCACAGTCCCAAGCTTAAAGCCCTCTCCATCACCGCCAAACTGCCCCATACGACTGCTCTGCACAGCGCAGACCAGGCAGCAGGAGAGATGTCCCTGGCAAAGCCCAAGAGCGAGCAAGGATGCTGCATGGAAAGGCAAACATTTAGTTATCAACCAGGTTTTTACCTCACCTGACGTTTTACCAGCAGTTTGATCCCAGAAACATTCTGCAACACAGTTGAGGCACTTTGGGCCACACCAGGATGTGCACACGACACCGAGCAGTAACAGCAGAGATGCTGGAGGAAAAAAATCTGGGATTTCCATCTCTGCATGAAAATGGTATAATAAGGGAAGATGGACCACCTAAAAAGGTGTGTGTGAGGGGGAGGCAGGCTGAGAGCGATAACAAAAAGGGGAATCTGTGCAACTACCACGAGGCTAAATGCATTTTGATTCCATGTTTCCATGGAAAGAGTTTTAACAGTACTGGGTAAAATGCCAAATACGTTTTCATAACGATTCACACTGCATGAATGGAAACACTTAAGAGAAGAATTCTTTCTAATCTGCACTCTAGCTTGACATACAACTCTCTCTCCTTTGTCCTTTACTTTTTTCTTCTTATTCACACCACTCTCTTCATCCTTTGCTGGAAGATTAAGTCAGAAACACCATGCCTGGATGCTGCTGGATCCTGTTATTCTTCATCAGCGGCCAAAAGCCCTGCTCTTCTCTCAGACAGCTGTCCCCAGCTGAGGGCTCTCAGACTGCACTGCTAGGTTTCACCTTCTAATGCGGACCTTAAAGACAGGCGTCTTTAAGGACCTTAAAGACAGAGAGCTCACACCTTCCTACAGTAACTTACTTTAAGAATTAACTATTTTCACCCTTCAAAGTTTTCAGTGTAATTCCTACAGTCTCAACTTGTTTGTCCTCACCTTCTAAACGCTGCATCTCATTTATGGCTCTTCCATCGGAGTAAAAAGTCGGAAGGAAGCTGTTCCCCATGCAATGGTTACAGTCCAAAGCTCCCCAAATGGCAGGCCCTGCTCTGAATCCGGAACAAAAGCTTTGCCCAGGTCTCGTCTCACTTTTGAACCTGCCCCGCTCACAGCACGACCTCCCGAACACTTGTGCTGCCGCAGCGGAGGAGGAACCGCGGTGCCCATCAGCGGCTGTGGCTGCTGCAGCCATGATCCGGTGGTACCCAGGGCCTTCTCCCTCCATGTGTCATTGCTCATCGTGGTTCACATTTCAGAAGACTTCCTGGATTTGGCACAAATTGTCCCAAAAAGCTTTCCCAAATCCTGAAAAACTATACTTAAAAAAAACCTGCCAGGTAGCATAGTGGTTAGTGCAGGATGGCAAGAAAACTGAAGCACCAGTGCGTGACTCCCCAAAATCCCAGAACAAATGTACGGCAATATAATTAAAAACCTATTCCTCGTATTAATGAGGTTTTCCTCTAAGGCAGTGTAACTACCAATGAACTGCAAAAAACATAAGTCCACAGAAAAACATAAATGCTAGCTTCTCCACGTTGTAGGGTGCCAATTTTGGCTTCCAATATATTAGAGCTAGACAGGTTCCTTCAGAAGGATAAAACCCCAGTGATGTGACACTCCAAAGCACCTATTTGTCATAATAACGCGGTCTCCATCGAAAAGTCCACATTTGGTCTCCCATGTTATCGTCCTAATTTCCTCTATATTTAGACCAGGAATTCAGTGTGCAGTAACCATGTCTACCATACAACAGTTACACCACAAAACTTTAAGAGATTTCAAACACAAATAAAAGAATCCATATGAAACAGGAGATTGAACGACTCAAAAACAGAACAGTATTTTCCTTCTCAAGGTATAATATTCAGTGCCAGCATTCCTTTGCCACAGTAACAGTTTTATACATCCATTATTTTATGGATCCATACTTTCATGACTGTGTAAAAAATTAATGTATCTAACCACTGGAAGAGAACTCCAAAACCAGGATTTTCTATAATGGAAATCCTTTAGCTCTGTGTTTTACAAACTTGTGAAATCATGGAGTCCTGATACTAGAAAGGGCCTCTACACTGATGTTAAATAATTCGTATGAGTGAATCCCTTTGTCTGAAGCAAGTCAGGGGCAGAAGGTTCATAATATGTAACAGTTGCCTTCAGTCTGTATCCATTGCAAGACTACAGCAGGAATATATCCACAGCTCTGCCGTCGAGGCAATAGTATTTGCAGATGGTAAATAAAATTGCAGGTAACTTTTGATGCTTTCAAAATGAGTATGAAAAAGCTGAGGGATAAACTTCCCTTGCAGCCGATACCGGCAGGATGGCAGAGCCAGAAGTTTTATTAGAGGAAATGATGAAAAAACAAGAGTATCAGGGCTGCACACAGCAATCCTTCCTCTAAAAAACATTGCCTGTGGTGGCTGAAGGGGAAGGCGTAGGGGAGGAGGAGTAACTCACCCTCTCCAGAGATCTGCGAGGGCTAGCACAAGCCCTGCGGCTGCTGCGAGCCGTGGGGGCGGCGCAGGCACCTTCATCTGCCCCGTCTTGTCACAGGCTCGCGCCGAGCCAAACCTGGGAGCAGCATCTTTGTGCCGAGTCGGAGATTTGGCTCGTCATCCGTGTTCCTGCTTCTCTTGCTAACAGCCGTGAATCCTGTGACTGAGCTCGGAAACGACTGTCTCGAGCTGAGGATTAGCAGCGTTCGGGAGAAAAAGGCTTCGGAACTGCAGTACCCAGGGAAATTAAGCGCAGGACAAAAAAACCTGCCACAATAGTTGTATAAACGCCTTCCTGCTACAGATTTCAAAGCATGAACAATAGTAAAGGCCAAACAACAATCCCAGCCTGGTTTAAATTTCTTTTTCTTTCGCCCTGCATTTATTCTAACTCTCTGCAGCATGTACCGGGAACTCCAGCTTATGCAGCGATGCGCAGAACAGATGGCTAAACCCAGGGCGAGCTATTCTGCACAGCGATGAATTTACTCAGGGCTTGACTGTCTGAAACAGTTTCCTCCAAGACCTCTCGAGCCCCTGCTTTGAGCATCCGGGGCAGACACAGGATGCTGGTGGGTGTGAGAAAGGGCCTCGCAGATGACTAGCCCAAAGCCTTGACCCAGTGGGTATGTGTGTGTCACCCTCCCAGCAGCAATGCCAGGCTTAGGGCAGGCTCCTTTTTGGCTGGGTTTTTCCATGTTTACTCTAGTTACAGGACAACATTTACAAAGAGAGAGTTACACAAGTGATTTTAAAGAGGCAGGGCGAGGACGCAGCCTATTGTTAAGGCTGCACTTTCCACCGCCGGACCCCGCTCTGATTTGTTTCTAACACTCCAGCCACTCGCTCAGAAATGTCCCACACTGTTCTGCAGGCCCTTTGGAAAACAGGAATCTACAATCACCGCCCCAAGTATGTACATACGGACACATGGAGCAAACGGACTTCAGTGCGCACAGGGAACCTGAATTTTGGGACGTCCTCAGGGTGACCAGTTTGTTAAAAAAGTTACTTCCTAAGAAAATAAACTCGAGCCTGGAGAACTATAATAACCCCTTGCATTGGGACACTGACAAGATTCAGCAGTTTTGAGTCATGAAGCATCTCTCTGCTACTTGACTTGACCAACAAACCAGCACCAGCACCAGGCTCTCCTCCTATGGACCAGACACTAGAGGGGATGGTGACACCGTACACCTTGGCCGTAATTTTCTCCATTTATCTGCTGACTCCAGGGAAAAGGAACACGGAGGGCTACAGTTGAGGGGGAAAAAAAAAAATCTGTGGATCCTTCACACCTACTGTCCATCCCAACGCCCATCTCAATGCCGTGTGGGTCTCTCCTCTCTCTCACAAGCCCTCTTCCACCCAGTCCAGCCCATCCCTTCTTCCCACCTCCATCTCCTAGGGTCCTGCCATGCCTGTCCGCTTCTTTGCACTCTGCTGGACTCCGGACAAGCTGTCCCCTCCTCTTCTCCCTGTTCAAAGCACAAACCTGGGGACCTACAAACCAAAAGCAATGGGCAGCAACAGACCTGGGGCTCTGTCCTGACAGAGCATCATCTATCTTATCTGTAACAACTCCCAGGGAAGGAGGTTTCCTAGCCTCCCTAGGTGGTCTTGCGACAGTTTCATGATGATAACAGGATGTTTTCTCAACATCCAGCCTAAATCATCCTGGCAAATTAGCAAATCAGTAAATTAAGCTGCCACGGAAATCTGGGACTTTAATAACCACTATCACATGTTGGCAGAGTGCTAGATTGCACAATAGTTTTCTTTTTGTTGCACTGAATAAATTTAATTCTTTCAACCTCTTCTCACGTTTCTTAATCTGTTGTTGTTGTTTCCTTCTGGACACTTTCCAGTACACTCGTGTCCTCCTCGGAGGAGGGCACCCAAAACCGGATTCAATGACACTGATGGTGCCTCTGCAGTGCCACGCACGGGTAAGTCACCTCCCACACCTTACGGAGGACACTCCTTCAATCTAACTCAAAACAATATTTGTCTCTTTTGCAATAATCTCTCGGTGATGATTCATTTGTGGTCCACTAAAAATCCTCATTTTTTTTCTACTCATCCCTCTCCAGCTTAAACCTGACTTCGTAAATGTGCATTTTGATTTCTTCTTTGCACGTGAAGCACTCTCTGGCTGCTTTTATCTCTTATCTGGATGTACTCTCCAATTTCTTAAGGTCACTCTGAACCCTGACCCTGTTCTCCCAAGTGCCTGCAACCCCTCCCAACCTGACGTCATCCAAGTAAACATACTTCCATCTTCCAAATCATGACTGAAAATATTGCAAATTTTCCCCCAGAAGGCGACCTTGCTGATATATCACATGTTACTGCACTACTTGGATCAGTAGAGAGACTAAAGTGCAAATCTTTTTCCAGCTTCATTCTCTGCGAAGATATTTAGAAATGCCGTGTTTATCTGGTAGACTGCAACTTCTGAAAATACAGACATTAATTAAAAACTAATTCATGTGGTAAAGGTAGGATGGATTAAATTCAATAGGAACTAACTAATGAAATTAATAAATGCAATGAGAAGGCTATTTCCCAGTGAACTCTGTTTCTGGGGTCAGCCAGCTACAATTTGTCAGTCACAGGCTTAGACAACCGAAGCCGTTGGATGAACCCAGCAGTGCAACCTTATTCAGCAAATAATGAAAGATCACCCATTTCTGGGATCAACAAAAGAAGAGAAGTATATCAGGATACAGTTCATTTCAAACTGTCGCTTTGCTTTCATAACGCTGGAGCCACCAGGCGCCATGTCTAAATTATTTTAATATCACAGTATGCAGAAGCCAAACCAGATTTCTCAGCACAGTTAAGAATCTGAAGTCATTCAATTTAAAAAATGCTAAAGTCTAATTTTAATAGATCACATCAAGTTATTGCCCCAGCTCTACTCAAGATCCCCAAACAAAGCAGGAAGATAAGGACCAGGGGAGTCTCCGGCAGGATGAGCACCCACCGCCCAACATGAAAGGAGCTTGGGAAATTCTGGTTACAGAATTTCTATAGCTGAACAAACACAACCTCTGAGAAAACATTCTGGAGATTTAAGAAACAGTCACTTTAAAAACCCATTTTAATTGGAAAAACCATTTTTCCATTATTTTCTTTTCAGTGCTTATAACCCTACAAACCATTATTTTCCTAAACATTTTTCAGCTGCAGCTTTTCCATGACATGCACAAGAGCCTCTCTCAGGCAAAGTCTTCTGAAACAACTACAGGGGCAAGCATGTGCAATCTTACACATCTAATACTGGCATCACGAATCCAGCTAATTCTCAGCCTTTCAGAAACCAAGTCACGAGAAGGAATTTTCCCATTTCTTTTTCCAGCGTGCTCAAGCTTACTGTCAATTCAGCCTGATTGCACTATACAAGAAGTTGCAGTTTTTAGGGTCCGAAGCATATTTTTTTTTAATAGTCTGTGCATATAAACAGCTTTCCACATTGCATATTTATAAATAACATTGTGCGAATTCTCACCCATAAAACCGGAGTTAATGCCATTCCCAAGGTCCAAAGTTGCCGACAGCGCTGGTGAGACTGCTGAATAGCTGACCAGGTGCAAGCAACAACATTCCTATTTGCACCAAGTTAAGAAAACCGCTTTTACTAACCACAAAATGGCTCTGTAATGAGAAGGGAATGAGCACCTGAAAGACTTCTGGCTACAAAAAAAGTCAGCACTAAATAAAGCCGAGACAGGACGTGGCAGGAGATGCACGCTTCGCCATGGCTTTCACCAGCCAGCTCCCTGCCCAGCCTACACGTGTGAATTAAGCTCTATTTATAAGTCTTCCACTGATTTTTTTTTTTTAAATGACCTTAATATAGTGCAGTTGTTATTTTGTTTCTGTTGAACTTAGCAACAGGAAACCCTGTCAGTCCTGCAGCAAACTTTCCATTCCCCTGGCGCTCCCATTCCTACACCAGAAAAGCCAGATTTCTAAAGAGGTGTTTGACGGGGTGGGAGAGGGAGGAAGAAGAGATGAAAGCACACACACAAAAAAATCAAAATGCCTGTACAACATGCAAAATAGAAGCCAAATTCAATATGTTTCTTTTCTTTTTTCCCCTGTTTGAAAGGAAAAGGCAGTGCCCTAATTTGCATTTTCTAAAGATACCGTACTTTACCACCAGACACCTAAGTATTAGTCATGAAAATTACCTTTAATAAAGGGTTGGTAAAAAAAAAATCATCAGCACCTTTACACTCACGCATTCCAGTAACAAAAGACTTACTTATCAGACACCACAAATTTTAGCTTGGAAAGTTATTTGCTCTAGTCCCTGGCTAACTCATGGAGCAGACAGCTACAGAAATTAAGCCTTAACTTGTTAAAACCAAAATAAACCTGATTTTATTACAAGCTTTGGCAAGAGTGTTCTGCCGCCTAAAGAGCTTTACTGCAGGATGAGCAAAGTTTTTTTGATGCTCCACCCTGCAACGTTAACTCATCCCCGCAATATTTTCTCTTTTAACAGCTTCATAATGGTACGGTAACACACAAACACAGCTGCTCAACAGCAACGTGCACCAACACAGGCTGCGAGCAATCTAGCATTTACAAAACACTTCCCTTTTCAGGAAGAAGAAACAACACATAAAAGAGAGGAGCAAATGCAAATCCAGGTAAGAAAGGTAACACTAAAAAACCCGGGCTCCTGACAAAGTTGAATATATATTAGGGGCGATTTAAACCAAAATTATGTTCCTGTCAAGCCCAATATTCACTTTTTTTTTTTTTTTAAATCATAGACAGTCCTTAAATATGGCAAAGCACAAGTAATAGTAAACAATATCAACTAATTTCTGATGCCTGGCATGACCTTTCTACGTTGTTTCACTGACGTGAGGAATACAGCGTTTCCCCCCACATTCGATTCCTGTATGTATTCCCATTATTAATTTTCCTTCCAGGAAAGGCACTAACGCTCCCAGCCAGCAATGCCTTCAGACCTCGGAGCCTGTGCACGCACCAATACCGGCCGCAGCCATGCTTCCCTCTCCCAGAAAATCCCTGGAGAGGGGATGGGGCGACTCCCCACGACCACACACGTGCCGGGACCTCGGAGGCGCTGCCAGCCCCCAAACGCGGCATCACCAACCCCAAAGCACATTACGGGGCATCGCTTTTATCAAATTATATATAAATCTTGCTACAGCCCCGCCTCATGAGGGACCTTTTGGGTCAATCTCTATGTCACTTACTGAGAACAAATACATGTGGCTTAATCCAGTGGCTGAAAAATGCACGGTCTAAAAAAGCCCACGGTATTTTTAAAAGGCTAAAACGACGTCATGGTGATGGACGCTGTTCAGCTTTGCAAAGGCGACAGAAAGGAAACCAGCAGGTTAGGCGGCCGGCCGCAGCAGCGGTGGCGTTTCTTTAAAAAGCACAGAAAAAGACAAGGTGACAACGCATAAGTGGCACTCACCGCTTCCTCGTGGGCTGCGCTCCCATCACGGTCTTTCAGAAAATCCACCTCGTCTTCAGTTTTCATTTCCAACTTCCCTGTGAAAACAGAGGGTTCGCACAGGCAATTTAAAAACAAACTTCTCGCAGTGCTGCTGGTATTCTTCTGTTTATTCAAACCAGTCTCAAGAAAAAAAAAAAGGAAAGAAAACCCAACTCCAAAACCCCCTTCAACAAGTCCATTTGACTTCCAACATCTGGTTTCATTCCTGACTTTGCTGCTTGTTTGTTATTAGTTTTACAACTATCGTGTCTGGGACTGAAGGAAACTATGAAACAGCAGCAAGCACGGGGTAAAACTCCTGAAAAGCTCTAGGTGAGGCTGAGCACATCTGCATGTATTTGTCCATGTGTTTTCTTGGCTCCCGTTCGTCTAGTTAAAAAAAAACCCCACATTTTTTGCTGTCTTTCTTTTTACCATAACCTGAAGATAACGCAAGAAACCAGCCTTGCCTTCTCTCAACAGGCATTTTAAGTGTTGAAAAAAAAATAAAATCACAAGCTTCAAAAACTTAGCCCACCTGCACTGCCTTAAGGATGACGATTAGGTCCCTGGCCCTAAAAGAAAGAGGCAAACCCTTTTCTGCTGGAGTTTACAAAGTCTCAGCTGATTTTCCCCTCTTCCTCACACTCCCATGACGGTGTCACCGCCACAGTGGTACAAACATCATGTCCCAGACGCTTTCTCTGCCCAGCAAAGCTTTTGTTAGTCACCATTCCCCTGGGGTTCCCTTCTGCGTACCTTTTCCTGGCATGAAGTAAATATCCCAATCCTCTTTCAACCCTACGCCAACAACTCTCCTAACACACAGGATACTTTTAGAGGAGTTAAGTGATATGACCAAAGCCACCCAGATGGAGAGTGGCTCTGTTAGGGCTAAGCTCCCCTCTAATCCCAATCCCACTCCCTCTCTCATTTCTAGTAATAACAAACGTTGGATGGATGACAACGCCTTCTTAAGGGCGATGTATGTTTGCAGTGAGTTTATCCGTTCAGGGATTTAGCAAGAGGAGCCTCCCATCTTCACGGGGAAATTGCTCTAACAACTGTCACCAATGGGTTTCCATTGGCATTAAAGTCTACCCTTGATTTTGGGACGATCTGGTTTTGCAATGCTCTATCGATAAACTAATCCAACAGCATTAAGTCAAAATGGCGTGATTTTGTCTCGATTAGATGAGTTTGCGGGCAGACTCTCAGAAATCAGAGGTAATGCTACAAATTTCTGTGGGTCCCATTTGTTGGCAAAGCAGAGATCACGGTCACAATGAGATCTCCTCGGGGTTCACAGCAATGTCATGATGGTTGAGATCTTGGTTCAAAGACAAACACGCAAGGAAGAAACCTCTGGTACACTGAGGACAGGAGGAGCAAGCGGTGTAAACGATACTCCATGCTGGGTAAGAACTGGAAGACAAAGCCATGTACCCTCAGGATGAAATTCAAGTGGACAGCTTTTTGCTCTCTGCCATTTTCTCCTAAGCTTTAATTACGAAACATATCCCAAAAGAAAATGCAATCACAGAGGTCTCTGGGGCACAGAGCATATTATCGCATGGGTGGTATCATCAGTGACATTTGTTAGTGGTTCATCCTGCTTCTCTACCAGGGGAGGGGAAGGAAATTGTAGTAAGTACTTTTCCATAGGGAAAATGCCATCGATGAGAATGAAGTGAAGACTGGTAAAATTCAAAATAAGGTGAAATTCTTCTATATGGCAATGAATGTTTTCTTTAAATGCTGAGATCCACTAGGGATATTTCTCCCAGGAGGAGACCTAGGAAGCAGTGTTTACAGTATTTGTTAATTTAAGATGCCAAACCCCAACCACACGACCTAGTCTTGCTGGGGTCGCTTTCTGCCAAGAAGCTGCATCTACTCAGAGGTGTTTTGTCAGCACAGACACATGCCATTTCTTCTCTTCTTGCCCAGCCTGCCTACCGTGGTATCGTTTCATATACTAACTGCCTGCCTTCTTACTGAGTAGCATACATCTGCCTGATGTGCAAATAATGGTCTTGAAGAAGCCATTACTCAATCGTAATGCAGTTCTGAGCCCAAAGCTAACAGCATGAGGAGCTGCCTTATGAAAGTAGAATCTTCCAGCTTCATCACCTTCCTTCAATGTTGTGATCAGTCACTAGATATTTGTCTGGATAAGGCAATTACCCCTTTGAGGTCTCTGTTTTGGGGGTAGGGTGAAACTAAGGAGAGGCAATGAGATAAACAGGTATATATTTGGCAGCAATTTCACAATATAAGTAAAAAAAAAAATAAAGAGGTCAATGATTTGGAGTAATGGAAACTGCAACTATCAGCCAGTTAGATCTCTGATAAATTAGCATGACAATAAAACCCTCCGACCACACGTGTTTCTGAGAAGTGACCTCGTGAGATACACTTCCTTTGGGAAGGTTTTATTGTAGTCTATCAAAAAAAAGATCTGATTCATTCTGCTGAGCACCGATGACTCCTGCATGGCTAGAAAATACCCTGTACAAACCCAGGCTGCAAGGGAAAACTCCCCAGCACTGACACAGGAAAGAAGAACTGACACAAAGAACTGAAGGCTGCCACTGAACTAGTACACAAAACACGCTATCCAAAGCTTAGACATCAACATGAAGCATGTGCACAGCAATAATAATAATAAACAATAAATCTGTTCTCTGGGATTACTGCCATATCAGAGTCCTAGATGCTGCTTTATAGGAGGTGAATTTCAGAAATATTTCAAATAGTGAGCTTGGATTCACAGCAGTCGCTTGTCTCTACTTTAAGCTAATATTTTATTTGGGCTTCCCTAACATTTTGCCTCAGAGCAATCCTAAAGTTCCTCAAGAGAAGATATTCCAGCTGAAATTTTGCTTTGTGCAGCATCCCATTGCAAATAACAATTCTTCCTTTTGGAGAGGTCAGACCATTGTATTCCAAAAGCTGTAAATCCTTATGTATTTTAAATCAGTGACAGGATCACCTCCTTTTTCCCCCCCCGCTTTCCATACCCTAACACAGAATGATGCCTTAATATTGCTTTCCTACTTCAGTCAGCATCTTATTGGACCGTTCAGTCCCTTCTCCTTTTAAAACCTCGCCTAGACAATGTCATGTCTCCAAGAATCCAACCAGAGATAAAGACCTGGACTGTACGGACAGAGCCAGCAGAGCGGGAGGCTCCCAGAAGGAAGGAGCGCTGCCAGGTATTGACTTACAGCCACTCCCGTCCTATTGAACTGTCACTCTGCCACAGCACTAAAATAGCTTCTTTCTGAAAAACAGCTTGCTAACCCGCCTTTAAACCTTTCTGCTTATTTACTAACGATCTCCTGATGAACGTTTACTGGTTATCTCCAGACACATAAACTTTCTAAAACTCCTGAGCTCAACGAGAAAAGGATTTGCTGGACCCATCACTGACTCCCCCCAAAATCAATCTTTTCCCCTGCCCCCAGTTATTCTGCTGTCACATATCAGAACAAATCCTCTGTCATCACCCCCTTTTGCATTCAGGCTGAAGAAACTGCTCCCAGCATTAAAGCAGTGAAATAGCTTTATAACTTCCTGATTTACACCATGGCACATTTTTTTTTTTTTAATCGCTTAAATGTTTTGTTTGTTTGGTGCTGGGAAAGCAAGAGACACTGTATCATTTTCTCATAGCAAAGAAGAAAATGGCAACTGAAAAAGTTCAGCTGCTTCCATTCAACAGCTGCCTGAACAGGTGGAATATAAAGATCAGATTAGCTCCATGGCTTCAGTAGAAAATTCACCTATGATTTAATTCCAAGCTGGAGCAACAAAGCCATTTCTCTTTCATTCAATTTATCCCTTAATTTCCCTTTTCTGAGTTACCTGGCGAAGTTTTCTATTAGCTCCTGTCGCACGGGCATCAGATGTCTACGCTGTCCCCCAAGTTCCACCGCTTTCTCCCATCACCACTCATCTGCGGGGAATGCCGGTCCCGCTTCCCAGCCGATGGCAGCAAGCAAAACTCCTCATCTGAGTTCCAGTACTGCTTAAATGCACTGGAAAACACCCCCAGCTGCTCTGCCCAACAAAAAAACTTCGCAGCCCGGAAAAGGCGGTGGGGGTAGGGCTCACTGGCTCTTTTAAATGACCTAATACCGCCGATTAGGAAGTGGCTTTGCGCAGCTCAGAAGGACACTGGCAGCTGTTTCAAGTAGATGAGCAAAGAAAATGCCCCGTTGTACCCTCTGACTCCACGTTAGCAAAAATAAAGGGGAGAAGAGAAGGAATAGCACTAAGCAAATAAACCCTCTGGCCCACATGAAAGCATATAACTTGAAGATACAGTAATCCAAAGAGCTCCCTCCCATTCATTCCTTCTCCAGGGAGGACTCACGTGCTAAAAATTCCTCTGCACAAACTGATAGGAGATGATGTCCTGCCCTTACCTCCAGTGCCAGCCAAGCAACACGCATTTGAACTGAAAGTTTTAGTACGTAACTTCAGATTTCTTCTTTCTCAGAAGAAAACTCCCAAACACCTACACTTCCTCTGCAAGGCAGGCCTCCTGCTCTTATTTCCCTTCCTTTGCTGATGAGATGCTAGAGGCACACCTACAAAGAAACAACTAAAAAGTAGGAAACCAACTGAATTTTCCTACCTGTAACAGGCTCAGCTTGTTGCACTGATGGGCTGACGCCCCTCTTCTTTGTCGAGGAACTTAAATCCGTTTCTCCGTTAAGGCTGGCTCCCACATCCACTGCAGTCTGGGGCTCAAGCCCCGCTTTTTCTGTGGCTGGTAATTCCGGGGAACAAGGTGTCTCTGCTGCAAAAACCACTGCATCAAAACTTTTTACCATTTTAGGAACTTTATCCAGAGAGGAGACATCATCTGCCGAAACCAAACTCTTTACTCCCACATTTTCCAGTGACTCAACAGCATGTAAACGGCACGAACACGGTGAGAAGGGCAATTCGGGTATGGCTCGGCTTTGCTTTTCGTTGGGCTCAGCCAAGACCTCCCCCTGAGCTGCTTTTGCAGTGGGACCAGCATCACTCTCGCTGGTTGGATAAATGGTGTCGGTGCTGGAGTCGCTGTCGCACGTGGGCTCTTCTGCGATGGGCTGAAGTGCTGCCCGGGGAAGCACGCTTTCCATATCCCCCTGCTCTTCCGGATACGCTGCAATGGGGGTTATTGCCACCGGCCTTAACGCTTCCTTACCCTCAGAGGCACCGCTCAGGGCTCCCATTTCCAAAGCATCCCGTAATTCGGGGGTGCTGCTGCACGGGGAGATTTGCTGTTGGGTTTGACTGGGATCACATTCCCGGTTCAGCCCTGCATCTGGACAAGGGTTGCTCTCTGCACCCAGTGCCTCGCCTGCCAATGCAGGTCCATGCATGGTGTCTTCTCCTTCACCCACTGCCCCGGTCTCACAGGCTTCTTCAGCAGGGACCATTCCTTTCAGCCCAGCATCCATATTGTTGCCACCTGCCACAGGCCCCCCCTGAGTGCAGGCAGAGGGTTTCACAACAGAGGTAAGAAGTTCCTCCGACAGTATCTGCTCCCTGCCACTTGCACAAGCCTCCTGGTCAGGCTCAGCTTTGCCTCCTTCAGCCTCCTCCGAGAGGCTCTGCTCCGGAGAGCCCTCGTCCCCAGCATGGTCCCCAGGCCAGCCAGCCCTGGCAGCTACCCTGCCATGCTCCCCGCCGCGCTGCTGGGCGAGCTCTGCCGAGCCTGCTGCCACCACTTCCTGGTTTTGTTTAGATTCTTCATTATGAATTACAGAGGGTGTGCCTATTAAATTACCCTCCACACAGCCTGCGCCCTTGGCACATGGAGCTAATCCAGGGTCATTACCTTGCAGAGCTGCCTCCTGCCCGGGAGGTGCCACTGCAGTGTCTCCCTCCTGACTCGCAGCCAGTCCCTCTCCTCTGGGTAGGGGACAGAGTGATTTCTTCTCACCATTCAGTCCCTCCTGCTCCAAAGCACTTTCTGCTATCTCTGCTTCGCTTTGTGCAGGCTCTTTTTCTGCCAGGCATGTGCTCACATCCTCCAGAGGGAGCGATGCAGGTTCACGTTTGCTCTCTTGAGCAGCGTCCAGTTTTAAGCTGTCGCCCATTTCATTGTTAACAACAGTTTGATCAGCAGAAGGGCAACAGCTAGCAACTTCCTGAGCTCCATCTGCAGAATCTGCGCTTCCTCCATCTATGCTGCTGCTGGTATCAGTTCCTGCTGGTTCCACTTCATAGGCTTTGCTGCCCTCCATTGCTTCAGCTGCATGTTCACTCATCTTACCGCTCTCCTGGCAACTCGCAGGGTCTGCACTGCTTTGATTAGATCCACCATCATCGTTTTCAGGTTTAGCATCAGAGTCATCAGTTTCCACGCTATCTTTCAGTAAGGGTGAGCTGGATTTCCCATCTGTGCAACCTGCTTCCACCTGCCCTTCTTGCTCCCCGCTGCTGTGGATTTCCAAACCAGGACCAGGTTTTGATGCACACAAGGGAACTTTCACTCCATTCACTGCTGGCAACGCTGCCCCGGTGCTCGCAGTGACATCCTGCCCCGCTGCGACACGAGCATCACCTTGGCTTTTTGAGAAGCCACTGTTTACCTGATCAGTGCCTGAGTCCGCCCCAGTCTCCTTGTCATCGCCAGTCTTGCAAAGGTCAACAGAGACATCACCAGTGCCACTGTCTGCATTCATACCGTCATGTGCCAGTACCACTCCCACATTTGCATCCTCCCCATCTGCACACTCAGTGCCATTAAAACCACTGAGTAAGGGCTGAGCAGCACCGGCTAACTCTTCCTTAGCTGGCGATTGCTCTTCTAGGTTTGCCGTCCTCCGTTCACCAGCCTCAGCCATCCCATCCTCTACCTGCTGCTGGCCCGCAGCCCTCTCAGCCGCCCCTGTACAGTTCCTGCATTCAGTTTGGCCCATAGCCACATCCACGCCCTCCGAGGAAGCTGAGGCTTCGCCTGCAGTTTCAACCACAGTAACAGTACTGTCAGCTGCACGCTCCTCGGCAGCTTGCGCTTCCTGATGGGTGCTATCTCTACTGCACAAGCCGGCTTGATCCAAACCAACTCCAACAGATGTCATTCCAGCTTCCTCATTTGTATTTCCACAGGATGGAAGATTTACGGCACCGTTTACACTTGCACACGGGCTCACTATGCAGTCCTTCTCATCTGCTACAGTCCCAGAGCCTTCAGCAGAGGTTGGCCCCTCCTCTTCCTTTTTACTCCACGTCACTGTATTTTTACTTTCACAGAAGCACTCTGGGCTCTCTGCATCCCCCAGGCTCAGCAAGTCATTTGGCGCATCATTAAAAGCTCCCAAACTCCTGCTGTTGCATTTGTCCTCCTGGTCGGTTTGGTCTGAGAGCTGCCTGATGTCCTGCTGAACAAGATCAGAGGGACTTTCCTGCCTTCCTTCTCTTGCCATTTCTTCTAGGCTCTGAGAGGTAGTGCCCGGGTGACCATCTGGCTCTGCTCCTTTAGCACAGTTGTCTCCAGGATCTCCCAGTACAGGCTCTGTCTGCTGCCTCAAACTCTGTAACAAGACCAAAAAAAGAAAAACACATATATTTTATTATTTTACTCTGTCACATATTTACACAGTATCCACCATCTACAAGAGCTGTATCTACATAATCCTATTTGATGTGATTCCTTCCTCCTTGATGTGATTCTTTCCACCCTCCTTCTACCTCTATCTGGTGTCCCTTGGGACAGAGTTACAAACAAACTGCAGCGGGTATTTTACGTGTTGGTTTTGTTACGCAGTAATATCGAAATTACTAGAATGACAGAAATTTTGCTTGGAAAGAGCACCTGGAGGTCATCTAGTTCAACCTCCCGCCCGAAGCTGGACTATCAGCAACTTAACATCAGGTCAGCCATGACTTCATCTTGCCAAGTCCCTAAAACCTCCAATGGTGGAGTACCCGCCACCTCTCTGGGCAACCTGTTCCCCTGCCACACCACCCTCCCATGAAGAAGTTTTTCCTAACGGTCAGCCTCAACACCCTGAAGCTGAAATTTGTCCCTCTGCCCCCTTGTTACACCATCTGCCACCACTGAGAAGAACTGCAATCTTTGTAATTGCTCGGCAAGCAGCTGTAGTCATATTTCTTGAGTGCACTTAAATTCAAGATCAGTAAACAGCAGAATTCAGTCTACCAAAAAAATGCAAATATATACCAGCCTAGTCCCAAAGGGCTTGAGTAAATGCCACCTAAAAGCAAGTTCAGATCACCGCCCGACGGCCCTCCCCAGTTCTCAACAGCGTTGCTCGATTTTCTCTGTATTAATGGAAACGCTACTTCAGACCTGGGAATTGGCTGACGATGTCCAAACACTGCCACTTGTCTCCTACTCCTAGGACTGAACTAATCATCTAATCTATTCCAGAGAATTGCATGCATAATTAAATATCTGAAATTTACTTCCTAAATGGATATAAGAATTTGAAAACGATGACATACTATTAAAATTAATACGTGCATTGTGTGGAACAGTAGCAATGTACTCAGTTCCTCTCTAATCTGCATTTTCCTTCCAGAGCATCTGCTTTGTCAAGGATCCCTGAAGCTTTTATAGTATGATACAATCAAACCTTTATTTAAAATAACCGTCTCTTTCAATACCTTCTTTTTTATTCTCTTTGCTGCATATCAATGTTCACATCTTAGAAAAACCGACTTGTTAAATTAACGAGTGACCTCAATCCTACAGCGTACACCCCACCGAGCTCCCTTGATTTTCTGTGGCAGGCGCAGGGTTTTGCACCGTAAGCTTTCAGAGGTCACGCTGTTTTCTCAGTAAGTGCCTGTGACTCCCCACAAATACAAAACCCTAATTAACTACTTCAAAACTGTTATTTTTTTGCATTTATTTGTAAAAATACTCCCAAAAGTAGATGCATCCTAAAAGCCTAACTTAAACAGGTCCCTGCAAAATTGGTTTAAGACTCTAGTTCTTAAAGAAATAGAATTTCATACCAAAAATGTCAGCTTAAACGCCCCTTTTCTCCCTGAATATTAAAATGGCCAATAAGTTAATTGATGCATCACAGGGAACCTTCTGGGTATTGCATATATAAACAGTGGCTAAAATCATCACCGCTATGTTGAGGATATTGCATTTACTCTTCTTTCCACTCTCTGGGGTTTGCAAACAATGAGCACCGCCACTGAATCACAGACCATTAAACATACTTCTGGTGTTTACCATGAACCTCCTTCTTTAAAATCATCCTGCTGCTCAGCCCCCACATATGCGGTCACCTATGCCAGAGCTCCCTGCTTTTGAGGCATCCCAAGATAAAGTTAGCATTGGAGGCAGGCAGCACGGCATCTCCATCCACGGCACAGCGCCAGGAATGGGACGCAGGGCTCTGCGTGCAGCGGTACCCGCAGGCTGCAGCTATTTTTTAACAAGGGCAAAAAAAAAAAAAAAAGAAAAAAGGATCAAACGGCGTGCCAGCCGTCTGGTGGCTAGAACCCTGCAGCAGGGCACGGAGACCGCGCTTGCTGGTTCCCAGCCAAGATGGACAGACACAGACAACACAACCAGGACAGACAGACACAGACAACAGTAATGCTTGCTTGGGAACAAGCAAGTTTTTCACAAGGAGAGGCCGCGGCAGCCCCAGCATCCTCATGGTGAAATCACTCTGCCGATTGCCTGAAAAATAGAGCCGTCTCCAAAGGAAGTCAACTGGCTTTTAACTGACCCGAAATGAACCTAAATGAAATAATTACAGGGCTGCTTTCCAAATTCAAATCAGATTAGATGTGAAGTGAAACAGTGCTGGAAAGAAAAAGTCTAAACATAGCCTTTTCTGATTTCATTGTCAGGCAAAATGTACCCATCTGGCATTCGCACAAGCAAACAAGCACGCTGGATATGCCACCGTGCTTTAGCGTCTTTCGATGGAAAGGGGAAGCGATTTCACAGTTAGCCTGGGTTTGCCACTCATGCCACCAGTTCCTGTTGAGACCGGCAGTAACTAACATCTCAGGTGCCCAGGGAAGGGTGAGAATGGCTCAGGGTGGCCCATATCTCTGAACGTCCCCCCAGCCCACTGCCTGCAGACAATGATTCCCCCCTGAAGTAAAGGAACAAAAATATACTATTGTTTAGACCTCACAGCTCTGTAACAGCAGATCTATGAGCTGATAAAGAAACTCCCACAAGTGATGCCCGCTGTGCAAGATGCACAGGTGTTTCTGAGAAGTGGCAGAGAAGTGTCACACTGTTTCACCTTCCCGACCCAACCGAGTCCCTGTGGCACCTACTTTAAAGCAGTAAGAGGAAGCCCTTCCAAAGCCTCATGGCTCCTACAGTCCAACCACCATGGGGTCCCAAGAGGAGCGCAGCGAGGGAACCGCTATGGACTCACACCCCGTGTGTCCAGGGCAGGCTCGTCCTCTGAGTCCTACACCAAGGTGCTAAGGAAACGGCTGCTTTCTCCATCACCTGCCCCAGAGACTCTCCCCTCAGTCTCCTTTCTGACCCTGAAATTTCCATCTGAACAGAGATGTACCCACCATGTGCAGCCCCCACAGACCCAGCCCTGCGCCGGAGCGTGCCTGATGGCTGACAGACACCGTGGAGGGACAGTCCACCTCCAGGGAGGTTTCCCTGCCCATCCAAGCAGGTCCCAGCCTAATGGAGAAGGCAGGAGCTGGGAGCAGAGAGAGCCCACAAGGCCAAGCAAAGCCAGCTTTGCACAGCCCCAAACCCGTTTCTCTTCTCAGAGGGAAAATTTGCTGCCTAGTACAACTTGATCAGATCTCCCTGTGCTCAAACGAGAAGAAAATAGGCAGATGTCTACCTCGATGTTTGCTAATGACATCCAGAGAAAACGTCAAGGTAAATATACCCCCGAAGGGTGCTTACATAGGGAAGTCCTCCACAGGTGCCAGCCTGCAACCAGCCAGCTCCGCTTCTCTGTCATCACCTCAGCCTTTTCCTTACCCTGTGCTGGTGGCTCTGCATGTGCATCTGAAGGTGCCGTATGTCACTCTCCAAGCTGGCTGCTACCCCTTGCTTGGCTTCAGCTGTCAGCATGTAAACATCCAGCCCGCGGTGGTGCTTCACGCTGTAGTCCCCTGAGTGCACAGTGTGAGACAAGGTGCTCCAGGAGTCCGGTTCCCTGGCTTCCTCTCTGCAATGAAACAAGGGCAGGTTAATCTGCAGGCGAGGAGGGATGCTGCATTGCAGGACACGCACGCTGTTCTTCACTCTGGACAGTCATCTAATCAACGGCCCGAGTGAAACAGAGCACCGGCTCCAGGGCCAGACAAATACACACGCACACTCCTCAGTCTTGAAAATTAATGTGATTTGGAGTTAATGCCAGCCACAAGCTTTATTTCACAAGGTCTTTGTCAGGTAGAGAGACCTGCTTTTTTCCCCAGACTACGAGAGACTAGCAGCAAAGGGCACAAGTATTGCTTTTTAAAATGGAATTTATTAGGTGTAGATCACCAAAGCAGCTATTGCAGAAAAACAGACACCTGAAAGACGGACTGCAGAAGGACAAGTTAGAAGGAATGGGGAGTACTGTGATACTGATACTACAACTTCTACACTGAAACCAGCAGACCACTTCACAAACACCCAACAGCCATCAAATTGTAGCAATTTTTTCACTCCTGAAATGAATTTAGCTTGCCCTGTGAAACTGCTTCTGTGCAAGATGTTCTCAATGTTGTGAGACAGCTGCTCTTCTGCAGCAGTGTCCCAGATTTTCTTTTTACTAATCAAAAGAAAAGAAAGGAAAAAAAGATGCTGCTGTAGATCGGAATGAAAAAATAACTCAGCAGTTACATGCATTCAATAGAAATTTCTATTCAGTCATCTCTTTTGGAATGTCAAACCCTGACTTTGCACAGGCTTGTGACTCAAAGCAGTAATTCTTCAGGTCTCACTGAGCTGCACAGAGGCTACATCGCCCCTTTAAGGGGGTGAGGAAACATTTATCTTCTTGAGGTGTTCATCTAAAGCTTCAGATTTAGAGATTTCATTTTGAATCAGAACTGATTCAGGAAACTCAGAATCTGTTTTAATTGTCGCAGGACAGAGCAGCTCACACAGGTCCCTCCTGAGCGCTGCATCTCCCAGGAGAGATATGGAGCTGAGCAGGAACGTTACGGGAGCGGGGGCTTTGGCTGACCTGCTCAGGGGGGTGAGAAATGGAAATTTCTCTGTTTTCCTTTCACTAGGGCTGCATCTACCGAGTGCCTGCCCAAGCCGAAAGCATGTCCCCTCCTTGTCATGGAGACCAGCCACAACAGGCATCCCCAGCTTCACTCTGCAGCACAGCTACAGATTACCCTCCAGGGGGCTTGGGACAGAGACTCTATGCAAATAATTAAGGAATTCAAGAAGGTATGTATATAGAAATGTATACCGTCAACCAGGTAAAATTACACACAGCTTTCAGCATCTTAGCCAACTGGTTTCTTACTTTAAAAGTAGCAAACCTTTCTAATGGGCAGGTGAAGCCCTGGGCTCAGGCAAACCACAGGGCTACCTCTCTGGGAAACCACACAATTTAGAAAGCAAAGTTGTAACGAGCAAACAATAACACGATTGGCAACAGGAATGGGCAGAGCAGGGTAGGGAAACGGTCGGACAGTTCATGACATGGCAGAGAAACCTGTGCAGACGTCGGTGGTGGCAGTGGCTGTCCCCACTCTGCCCCGGAACAGCCACCCATCCGCTCCTGTGACTCATTTTGGGCTAAACCTGCAGGGAAATTCAGACAAAGCAAAACTACGTCTTCCACCATTCACCACCGTTTAAATCAACTGACTTCAGTAGAACTAGTCTTGATTTACGCAGACTCAATATTTCTACAGAGAAACAGAAGTAAGCGGCCAGTTTTTGGTGGTGATTAGTACAAATCCATGGAGGCACTGAAGTCAACTGAGTCATTAGAAGTGACTAAAGAAATGACCTTCCTTTATCAAGGAAACAACACAGACATTTCTGTCTGGAGTATTTTTCTTTTCAGCTGTCATATATGCAAAACTACTGTACTCAGGGCCACTCTCAGAGTACAACGAGGCAGTCAGCACAAAACCCACGTTCACCCATTCATGGACAACATCAGCCGGATTAAAGAACCAAGCATGATAAGTCTGCTCCACTTTCTCATCAGCTTCAAGTACACTTACGAGCATCTTCAAATCAGCACCCACAAAGCAGCCTGTACAACGTGAGCCTTAAAGGACCCTCAGAGACTTCAAAAAGCCCCAAAATCTGGAGCGAGATGACAGGCACAGTCCCCTGCAACACTCCACAACTTCTGCGATTCGCCACCTTCACATGGCCCAGACCGATCAAATAATCACTTCTGCTTACAAAGACAGCAATTTCTTTTCATATTCAAGCTGCCGATCTGTGTTACACTCTTATAAAGTGCTTTAAACCTTTTGAAAAACGAAGCTCTTTCCCCCACCCAGCCAACAACGAACAACTCCAAACTCTCGTTTTCAGTAGCAGTCACCCAGGTTGCCCAAAATTAAGCAGTAAGGTAGTGGATGGCTCAATCTATTGATGCCTTCAAATCATCCCTTTCATACACCGCTGCATCCCGGCACTGATGGCCCGCAGCAGAGAGCAAAAAACAGGTATTCACAAGTGTTAACTTGTTTGCACACTGCTATTTCTGTCATTCGGGCAATCACTTCCAAGGGCACGTAGATCACATGAAAAGATGTTCCTGCACGTTTGTCTTCATACATTGAGCTTAACTGTTTGTTTCACTCCCGCATGTCTCACTGCAAGCCCTGGTTTTTATTGAGAGATGATAAAAACACACTTTCTTCCAGGGGAAAAAAAGCTTTGCAGTTATGTATTTTGTACTGCCTGGTTGTGAAGGATCCTTATTTTGTACAGATTGGGAATTTCTGCAGTAATTATATACAAGTGCATACCCAAGCTGGTCTACTAGGAGATAAAAATAGATATGCAAATATTTACTGAAGACTTAATAACAAAAATGTACATAGAAACTCCAGCATTCAAGAAGTCTGAAAATCTGCTTCCATTCAGCACAAAAATTCAGTTTGCTGCCGTTTGCTAGCAGCAAGGGAAATCTGCCTTATGAGGTTTAACCATCCTGGGTCAATTCTTTCTCATCCTCCCTTTTCAACAGCTTCTCATCAACATACATAAAAGATAACCAGAGAACTGAAAATTTCATTGGTGTAATCTTTGAGCCCAACTTCTGCAGAATAAAGTATCTTGCTTGGTTAAAAAAGCGAGGGCTGACCGATAAGGTTGACAGCGTTCACTAGCTCCATGCTCAGCACAACCATGTTGTGTCCCCCTGAAAAAGCCTGGAAGAAATCCTCCGCCTCTGGCCCCTGCTACTTCTGCTGGAGGCTGCTGTCCCGTGGATGTAAACCCAGAAGGGAAATTGATGGCTTCTGGAAAGGACAGACTTACCAGCTGGCCCTTCATCCGCAGAAAGGTGGCTCAAAGAAGGATGCTGACCCTAAACAGGGTGAGAGGAGACGCAAACAAGCCTCCAAACTACTCTCAGGCCATGCCCTGCTCGATACAGGGGCTGATTAGATTGCTTAAATGGCAGCATCACCTCCTGCCCATTTGGCTCATAAGACAAGACGATAGGTAGTGTTCTTTAAACCTCCGAGCATTGCCCGAGTAGACTCGTGCCTGGCGAAGGAGGAGCCGTACCATACTCATGTGCTGAATCTCTCCTCGTCTCGCCGGGGAGCAGATAGGATGGCCCTGGGCCAACGAGCGGTGGAAAGAGGGAGAGGAAAGCCTGCACCGACACAGCGCGGCTCCCGGCTTCCTGCAGATACAGGCGAGATACTTTTAAGAAGGGGGAAGATAAGTGAGAAAGGGAGAACAAAAAACCCAAGTAAAAGCTCTGCCCGCCTTCAAAAGTTGCAGAAATGGTGCTGGGTGACAATGGTTTGAAATTCGGCGGTGCCAGTGCTCCTGGCAGGCATGTTTTCTCATATGGAGATAACGGGTTTTGAACAGAGGGGAAAGGAAGAGGAGGGGGAAAAGATCAGAGGAGGAACAAAAAAGCCTTAGTGGGTCAAGCAGAACCTCGTGTTAGGAATATTTATTCCACACTTTTACAAATGGGCAAGGAAGGCGGTGTGGGAGCTCAAGGTGTTATTTCCTGGGGATATCCCCTTCAGATTTCTGAGCTAGACATTGCCTGAAACAAAACAAACTCAATAGCGTTGCCGGCTCTTATGATCTTACTGTAAGTCTGACAACAGCTGTGGGTTTTTTCTGAAAGCATCACCCCCTAGATTCACGTGATAAAGAAGGAAAAACAACCCACCAAACTACTTTTTTTTTTCTTCTTCTTAAATTAAACAAAGCCCCAAGTAACATGCTTACAGTGAAAAGCTAGGAAATGCTAGAATTTAGATGCTCTTATCTGTAATAAATAAATAAAAACTAAAAAATAAATAAAAACTAAACTAAACTGAAATTTAATCTTACATCCTTATTCAAATTCTGAACTGTTATTGTTGTTATACTATTACACTGAAAATACTAGATCAGACAAACTGTGATCTGGGATAAACAAGCAACAGTGCCTACAACAGGATGCTGGGCTTGGTGGCGATTGCACAACATGTGTCTAGCACAGGCAATTTAAATCAAGCCAACAACCCTTCCTGTGAAAACCCAGCACCAGACTTAACGCAGTCACCAGCATCTAAACCCAAGACTTCTTAGAAATTTGACAAATTAGAACTCCAACGCTATTTGCAGAAGTGTTGGGGTAATAGAGGCTTTCTACAGGTATGATCAACTTTGCACCCACAATCTTTAGTGACACACAAAATTCAAGTGCACACAAACACTTTCTTGCTCCTACTTGTTTTTGTAACCATCAATATGCATTGTATATGAGACTCGGAAAACACCTGCAAGCAGTATGTGCTAGAATGGGTTCAAACAAATCAACCATTCATAAATTTGAAAGCTATTTAACAAGCACAGCATTCATACTTCAGGTGTTTCCAAGCGTTCCAAAAGCCCCAGGAAAGTAAAGAAAAAAAAAAAAGTTTCTTATATAAGAAAATTTTATAGATCACTCACTAATTTGAATACTTTTGATGTTGAAGGAAAGAGTTAAAGTTCATCTGATGTAGAAATGATGACTAATCGCTTACGGTGCTTCACACAAACATGAACTGCAGTGGGTTCGGACACTGAACTGAATTCAGGATTGCATAACCTACCCTTCAATAGCGGATTAAATATTTAGCAACTGGATTCAAAATACTTAATACTAACTTCTCAGTCCATTGGTCAACACATTATACTGTAGGAAATCATACAGGAGAAAAAGCTGGCTTGGTCCTTCAACAGCGGTTTGCAGACGCACATATCCTACGAGAAGATGTCCAGTATTTCCTACCACAAAGGGTTTGTGCTCCTAAACCCAAGCATTTCTTAGGCCCCAATGTTAAAATATTATGTTATATATATTAAATATTATATTAATATTAAATTATATTATATTGTTTATATATTAATATTATATTATTTATATATTAATATTATATTATATTAATATTAAAAAATATTATATTAAAAAAATAAAATGCAGCTACAAACTGTCATCAACTATATTTGCCAAAAAGTACAATGTGCATTCCATACAATAACTGTCTGTTATTAAATGTGCTTTTCCATTTGTTTTATTTTCATAAAAATAAATGAAATCCCTGCTCGGGATGTGGAGCCGTAGGTCCAACACAAAACTCCACGTCAACTTGGAGTCACATCAGTAAACAAAAGAAATTTAAGGTGCATTTATGAAATGCACTCAGAGCAAAACCAGATGCCATCTGTTGCATTTTAAATACAAAAGCACAGTCATGGAGACTACTTCATCAAGCAATGTTTCCTTTACAGCTAAAAACAGCATCTTAGATCAGGACAAGCGATATGGAAGGAAGACTTGTCTCTGCAGAACATCTCCGTGTGCTGCAAGTGAGCGTGACCACAGACTCCGTAACGCAACCCAAAGATGAAGCTGTTGCTTTGGCTGCCTCTGACACAGCAGTTTACAAAGTCTTCTTCTACAATAATCTGTTCAAACTACAATCCCCACCATGAACGTCACTACCTCTAGCAGATCTGTTCCAGAGACTAAATACAAGTATCCTAACCAGGTATCCAGCTGACCCACACCTGAAGCCAAAAACCCAGCAGTTCTCAGAAATCACTTACCTGCCTTTTCTAAATTTATCCTGAAATGGAGCTGGTCTATCATAACCATTTAGCAATCATGCAAGGCTTATTATAGGGGCTTATGGCCCCTATAATTTTTGGGATCACCTCCAGATCAAGATTGCTGTTGGGGGTGGGGCGGGGGGAATAACTGTCTTCTCGTATCTGACCACATCTTCCCAAATCTCTTCTTCTTCTCCTCACAAGCCTGTTTACATGAACATCATCTCCCAGGACCTCCAATTTCTGAGCAGGATATCAGAGACAGTAAAAAGCTGTTTCTACCATACAGACAAAGCCACTTCTCTGTCTTCTGTATTCAGAGGTAGATACATACAAAACAAAGGAGAGGAGGGAGCCAAAAAATGAAAAGACATGTCTTCACAGGGATGTGGGAACACACTAGGAAACCAGTAAAAGCTGGAGCATGCCGTGGTGAGTAGGTGGAAAGAGAGAAACACAAACTCTTCCTGCTCCATCATGATCACACCTGATTCCTCCGTCCCTCTGCTCCCAGTCTGCTCCTCTGCCGTGGCCAGAAGAAACCCACACCACCTCAGCATCCTAAGCACGATGATCAATCAATTCAACAATGGTGTTCCAAACAATAATCTTAAAGTTCAGCAATACACAGCCACAAAACCAGACCCTGTTGGATCACCGCTCCTGCCACGCTTCTGTAGCTAAACGGCATCTTAACAAACGCATCTCTCATGAGGTCCTCCTTCACTGCCCTTCTATAACGTCTTTGTATTCCCCTTTAAATGTTAAATTTGTGCCAGCGCTTATAGAGACACAAAGTCAACTGTTCTCCTCTCCAAGCCATATCCTAAACCTACTGCCCGGCACCCTGAATAGCAATTGAAAGGACCTGTTGCTTGTTTTAGGGTGGAAGAATAGAGGGAAAAACATCAGCATTACTTCAACAAACTCTTTGGCCGTTGATTCTGCTTAGCCAGAAATAAAAATACGTGTAGCATCACCTGCCCAGTGTGGTGACAACCTCCTGGCCACCAGCATGTCCCCCGCTGCATCCTGCTCGTGTTCCCTGTATAAAAATACTGGGAGAACTGGTGTAACCAAGGGGAGACTCGGAGCCTTGCACACAGTTCCCAGCTCGTGATAACGGCAAGGGTGCACAGAGGAAAGGGGGGTTCAGCCTGTGCATTCTCAGGGGTACAAGCACCCTGGTTACATACAGCTGCCGCCATCTGGCACTGAAGTCGGAGCAGTTGGCCATGTTTTTAGCCCCAGGAAACTAGTGATTTTGGAAAGCATCTGCACCACAGACAGCTCTGTGCCTATGCAAAGACTGGATTTAATGGAACAACTTAACACCAAAATTCAATGAAAAACGTCCATCTTTAAATACCGTCCGATTTGGCAAGTCACTGTAAGAAATGCTTATTTTTAAGAACACGCTTAAACTCTCTGCTGAACATGAACTGGATGTTTCTGAAATTAAACACATGCTTAAAGGACTTGCTAAGCTGGGGTGCAAAGAAATGAGGTACCAAGCAAATCCTCTCACAGCTCTGGCTCAGAAAAGCAGAAAAGTGTATTCAATTATAAAAGTAAAGTTACTGAAAAAGCTCCCTCATTTGAGAGGCACCATGGAGATTACAGCACAGACTTCACCAATTACTTACGTAAAATCAGAACAATAGCAAATGATAATCACGGATTGCAAAACGTTCATAAAACCCTCCTGCTACCAGTGAGTTATTCCTCATGTGTGTTAATTAAATCAGTTTAATTTTGGAAATGCAGACTTGTACTGACTTACGGTTTCACATACTGAGCCACCTGGCTGTCACCAGGAGATCCGAAGAGCGAGCAATCCCAGAGCTGTGCAGAAGCGCTTTATAGCAGTAAGCAGGCAGAGAAACCAGCAAAGGCCAAAGTAATATTAGAGTGAAAAACTCAGAGACTGTTAGAGCTCTGACACTTCTCCTTTGTAAGGACTGGAAAAATGCAGGAGTTTTTCTTATGGGCTTTACTTTTGTCTTACTCCCCCTTTTTCAGAGGACATAAATCGCTCTCAGCTGTGAAGGAACTACAAGCATTTGGCTTCACGGAAAAAAACAATACTTTGGGGTTACCAGACAGAACTCTGTTCCGCAGAAATGAAATCAGAAATAAAATCAGCGTTTGTATGTTTTACAAAACTGCACTTCCGACTTCCCTGAAATCCTGCACGCTCGCTATTTCTTGGAGCCATTTTCCTTGCCTGACTTCGGGAGCACTGAAGAACATGGAGCTGGCAGGCAGATTGTATCACCGCACCGAGCTGCATTTGAAAACATCAACTACTGCAAACTGCAGCTGTCCTACTGCAGAGGCCAAGTTACTCACCGGGAGCATATTACTCCCTGTTTAATAAACTTTTCGGAGCCAGCCCTTCTCTAACGAGCAGAGCAGCCCAGCGCTGCCAGTGCCCCGCAGTCAGCATCGCCCGGTTTCTACCCAGCGAAGCAACGGGCTTCAACCAAGGACCCTTCGCTTTGGAATTTGCTCCTACCAGACTCAGGAATTATTGAAAATCAGAGAGGGCTGTGCAACCTGCCTAGTTTCCAAAGCTTTTTCATGGAAGTAAAGCTAACTTGTTTAACTTGTATTTAAAATTTGTATTCAAATTTGTATTAAAAAAAACCAAAACAACAAACTGTTAACCAAGCTGCCAGCAAGCAAACAAGAATGTTTCTACAGAAAATCCTTTTCCCCCCCCCCTAAAAAACTCCTGCCCTTATGGACTGTCCTATATCATTTGCACCACAGGACAATGCTTTACCGTGCAGTTTCTCGAAGATCAAACAAGCACCCTCAGGAACAACACACAGCCAATGAATAAACACTGCTGTCAGCATCCTGCTCTCCATCCCACGTGTGCTCTATCGCAGCTCCTCAGTTTGGTCCCAAAAGCAGCAGCCCATGCACCTTTCCTGCCAGAGGATGCACGAGCCAGTGCACAAGCTCAGGACTATGGAAAGGAATACTTCAAGGGCTGTAAGATTTAAATTGGAAGCGTCTTTCTGGTTTTTTTGTACATGAAGAACCGCAGCAGCTGAAAAGGGAAAGCTCATCTGATAAACAGAAATTTAAAATGTCACCAGTGCAATTAGTTTTTGAGAAAAATATTTACACCGCAGCTGAATCAAGCTGCTTTGCAGCTGAACCCTGGCAAAACTGCAACAACGGAGAAGGTTTTGTGTCCGCTTTTTAATGATTGTATGCTAATTACAGGAAAATTTCACCCCTTCCCAGTGCTGGCTGGGAGAATCATTGTAAAATGCAGGGTCCCACGAATTAGCAAGCTAGTGAACAATAAAATCCCCCCAAGGATAATGCATCACAAAACACACTGCATTCATTTATTTGGCGCAGTGCAGTTTAATTACTTGTAAAAATAATGACTCCTTTGTACGGGTTCTCACTAACATGCGTTGCTGCTCTGTATTTTGCTGAGTGGGACGAGTTGCATGCCAAATTTCTGTGCATGGATTATTCAGCGTGCGCACAAGCAGAGCGCAGAAAAGAGGTTGCACAGTATCCATTGTGTTTTGACAGCACATAAATGATATATACTCTCTTCATGGAATTTGGCTGCTTTTCTATATTTTGAAACTCAATATTTCTCCTCTCAATAGGGATTTTCAAGCCCCAATCCCATCGCATTGCAGAAAGCACTAAGCACAACAAAAATCTCTGCTGGGAAATCAGGATGTGTCCGTTTTGCAGCCATCACCCTCCCATGGGGAAGGGCCATGGAGGTCCCCACATCACACCGTGCTCCCACCGCTCCGGCCAGCCCCAAGCTCGTACCGCGGTGCTTCACCAGCGTCCCACCCATTGAGAAAAGGGGTCCGTGACTTCCAGCATCCACAGATTTCTGTTTGCAGGCCTTCATGGAGACAGCAGGGGTTTGAGAGTCACGGGATATGTGGGATGGCTCTCACATGTTTATACATTATATTTCCACTCAGCAGCCCAAGAGGAAAACTAACCATAATGAACAGTTTAAGGATATACTAGAAAGAACAGGACCGGGGATCTTGGTGGTAACGTTACAGAAGTGCATAGTGTCTTGGTCTTGCTAGTGCCTTATTTGCAAAGATGAACTGTAAAGGTCATCAGAGAAACCCCTTGGATTACACCAGCAGCATCCATTAAAGCCAACGGCACAGGACAATGCCAGGTAATCCAAGTCCTCCCTCTTCTTTCTTTCCACTCAGCGAGAACTGCCATTCCAATACTGGAATCGGTTGTGAAATACTCCACCAAATACATGAATAGCTGTTGTAATAGCTTTGTTTACTTCCCATTTCTTTTTAAATTACCAGCTCCACTCATATTCAAATTGCAGTATGTGCTGTGAGCTCTATAATCAAGTTTTGGCCAATTTAGGCTTTCTATAATAAAGTTTTGGCCAACTTAAGCTTCTTTACAGTGTGTAAAGTCTGTTAATATGGTTAGTCTCACCTTGGAGAATTTTGCTACAGTTACAGGATGAATTTGTACGTTCCAATTGTACAAGATAGCCTGCAAGAGAGTTGTGTTGAACTGACTGTTGAACTTGATGAAGAAAAAAGTAATATTGTCATCATCTCTGTGTTAATCCCAGCCAAGTGTGGCAGACAAAAAGGCTATAGAATCATAGAATGTGTTGGGTTGGAAGGGACCTTTAAAGGTCACCTAGTCCAACCCCCCTGCAGTCAGCAAGGACATCTTCAACTAGATCAGGTTGCTTAGAGCCTCATCAAGTCTGGCCTTGAATGTCTCCAGGGA
This sequence comes from Larus michahellis, assembly GCF_964199755.1. NCBI lineage: Eukaryota > Metazoa > Chordata > Aves > Charadriiformes > Laridae > Larus > Larus michahellis. Next base: position 7,899,533 of record NC_133904.1, on the reverse strand, counting down.
TGGGGCCTCCACCACCTCTCTGGGCAACCTATAGCTCCTGTCCTACCCTGCACCTTCTCCTTCACCCTGACTTTGCATGTGGTTGGCTGAATTGTTAAAGATGAAACTTAAATGCAATCACTCCGGTAACACAAATCATATTTTTTGCCTTCTAACAGTCCGTCCAACAACTATAGAAAGAAGAATAATTTACAATTTCTAACACAGAAATGTCGCGTGATAATGTGGACGACACAGCAGACTCCTAAACATGACATCGGGTCACTCAACATAAACCCCTAGTATCTGAAATCTCAATTGAGAAAAACAAAGTTAATAACAAAGCTTAAGAGAACCAGGCATCAGAATAACACACATGCAGACCAAATCTTTTCTCCTTTACAAATGGACCCCTTGGGACTTATTTAAGCTCTTTGTCTTTATTAGCCTCAGCTTTTAAAGCTAGATCTCCAAGCATTTGCTATTCAAACATAACTTGTCATACTCTGAAGAATTCCTTGTAAAACACTGCAGTATATGCTCATGCCAATAGTTACTTCCTACAAGTTTGTAAGATCTGTCTGCTTCTCCAGACCAATCAAGAGAGTTTCTGCTGCTAAATAATTGCTTTAATTCTTACCAAACTTTTTTACCTATACTGGTAAGATACCTATTCTCTACAAGATACTGCCTTCTTTCAATACAATTACCATTATTTCACTTAAACAAAACACTCCACATCTACAAAGTAAGAACACAACAGTCAACCACCACCACAAAGCCCACCCGCTTCCCTCTTTTGGGCAGCTGTGCTTGTTTGAAGAAAAGTTTTTTCACTTGTGTTTGCATAAGGTTTGTCTTAATTAGTCAATATTACAGTGACTCACTTTGGGCTTTAAGAGACAGCTGGAAGGAGAACACTGTGCAACAGAAAAGGAGAACGCAACAACATCATTGCATTTCCCCTAAACCTTAAGGACCTGCTCCCACTGTTGCTAGCAAGAAAGGTAAAAGCAAAATTACACAAAAAGTGCCTTTAAGGGTAGAGTATAGCTCTTAAACACGATTCAGTGATAACGTACAGCAAAGGCAAGCATGATACAGAATGGAAAACTAGCAGAGGAACCATCAAATGATCCTTACTCTGTCAAAAGCTGGTGCAGCTTCTGGTAGCCCCTCTCCAAGGCCAAGCTCACGGGTGTTGCCCCTTCGTTGTTGTGGATGCTGAGAGCTCCTCTTCCACCCGGCTGCTGGAGCAGAAACCACGTCAGCCGCAGCAGACCCAGCCTCACCGCAAAATGCATCAGTGTTTCCCGAGGGACGTTCTCTGGGAAGAAAGAAAAAAAAAAACAAAAAAAAAAAAAAAAACAAAATGGGAATTTGTAGGCTGAGGGTTAGGGGAATGCCATATCCCCACCTCCCAGCCCCACCACACACAACTGTGGGAGCTGACAGCCCAAAAGCCACGGAACCTGCAGCACCTGGAAAAACACGCTGGCTGCCAATACCCAGGAGAGACCAGTACTTTAAAGTGAGGGACACGCTACGGTGGGATGGGAAGTGCTCAGGACCTCGCAGGGTGAGACTGACCACTGAAGTCAATGTGAAAAACCCACCATTTCATAAACAGACACAGCAACCACCAAGTTGCAGCGCATCCAAACAGAACCTGGCATGGTCAGGTGGGTTTTTCTGGATGTCCAAGCCTTCTCCTCACGCATCCGGCACCAGGTTTTAGGAATGGACAAGTTTTGTTATTTAATGGGACGCTGATTTGTCGCAAGGCATGGCAAAAATCAATTGCATTTGAAGCACAAAACTAAAGCAGTTATAAAAGAGAAAAATTTAACCTCTTGTGTAGACAAAAAAATTGAAGATTTTGCTTTCCCGTCTTGATTATGCCTCAGACCAGCTTTTCTCAGCTTTATACAGTAGCTCTATCATTCTGAGCAGCAGCATTTACAAAGTAGCAAGCTCCACTGCTGCTTTTTATGTTTAATAACCGTGACCTTCTAATTTAGTAAAAGTCACCCTTGAGCCTAAGCTTTCATCTCAGAAAAATGTCCCCCTACTCTAAAAGCTGCAGCCCTAGAACGATGCTCTGAAAGGCTTCAACCAGAAATGAGCTCCAGATGCACTGCTGAAATACAGTATTTGCAGATCAAAGCCTGTTACTTCTCTATGAAGGGCAAAAGCATTTGGGTTAAAAAAAGTACCAGAAATAAAAATTCATTCTTTTTAATTAACACAGGATTTCAGTATTGACTGGCAGCAACAACACAACAAAAAAGCACCAACTGGGCCTCGGTAAACCATGCCAATGAGCACCCTTGGTATAATACCTTTAATATCACAGCAATGATTTATTGGGTTATTAATTTGGTTGCCAGCCAAACCTATACAGAAGGTTTAAAAATGCAAGTGCATAACGGCTTTAGGATTTAATTAAGTATTTTTTCCTGAAGAAATATGGCCCAAGAGAAATCACTTCTTCAAAGTGCTGCTGTTTTTCTTGCTTACTTGCTTTCTTAAGGGACATCATTAAGACCTTTCGTCAAAAACAAAGCAAAAATGGGGAGTTCTCCCCTGACTGACACACAATTTTCCCCGACATTTTGGATCAATTCCTGAAGAACTAATCTGTATTCAATAACCGAATGCTTTCTGGCACCACCTCTCTTCCGAATGACTCCAAATTAGGTGTCTGGGCTACAAACCAATCCTTCCCCCTAACCTCCTCTTGATTACTGTAAAGCAAAACCATGCTGTCCTGAATACATGAACATGTCTGAATGGAGATTCCAGCTGATCAGAGAAAAAGGGAATAGCTGGGCTCACTCAGAGACAAATTCTCAGCCTGTGGGAGAGTAACAACAAGGATTTTGGTATTAAGTGCTATGAAGTGTAATGCTTTAGAAATGAACAGGGCAACAAGGTACTTAATCCATGGTTGTCAGTCTTGGACTTAAAGAATAATGAGAAATAACACACCATATAGGCAGACGTAAAGGAAAGGCTACTGATGAGGGTGCCAAAAGGAGAAAGTGTTGATACATGTGGGACTTACCCAGAGTAAAAGCAGATGCCCAAGGTTTCACTCAATGAATTTGCAGTTGGACAATACTCCTACGTTACCTGTACTAACACACTGGCAGAGTCAGCTAGTGTAAATAAAGCAGTGCGAGTCTCTTCCTACTGAGACGTAGAAAGCACAAAAGCACTTCTGTTCGAGCAAGTGACTGCCGTCCAAATAAAGAATACATTCCACTGGTCTCACCACATCTGTTCTCACATGAGATCTCCTCTTCTAGCTGCTTTGTTGAAAGGAAAAATCATCTTCCTAACTAAAATGGATAGACCGGCACCAAAACTGAGCAGTGTAGACCTGAAAAGCATAAGCGTAGGTCCCTGGACCAAAATGCTTCCTCTCCTTCACATGAGAGCCTTACAGTCAGGTAGAAGCATCTTCTACTCACCAACTTGTGGTTCACACATACCAATTGCAAGTTTTGCAAGATGCTACTCATCCTGTCATCCTGTCCCTGATCCAACTGGGTGCCCCTCTCTATCTCATATTTCCATCGATGAAATGTCCCCTCCCACCTGTCCCAAATGCCCCGCTGATGTAATCTGCTCAAATGACTGCAACTTCTGAAAATCCCACCTTTTTCCCATTCTTTTAAAACAAGCTTCTTTATCGTTAAATAGTGGACACGGTAGTCCCAGCATTTGGATGGAGGTGTCTACAAATGAAACGAACTGAATGCGGCCCTGCCCCAATGCCTTTGAGCAACAGCGACGTGCACAGAAGATCTGTACAAGAAGACATGGCGTGTTGCCATCCAGAGCATATTAAACATACAAACACACTATCCAGGCCTATTTGGAAAGATCTGCCTAAAATATATACTGGCATGAGGCCATCCTAACAGATGGGCACAGATGATGGCAGCAAAGAGACAAAGTACTGTACATACAACAACTGCAGGGGCCCCAGGGAATGGCTTTAGAAGGTTCTGGAGTGTACAAAACTTCCATGGCTACAGTTAAAAGGCGTGTGCCATCTGTGGGCTGGATTAACTAATATGTAATGGCGTATGGTGTTGCTCAGAACAAGATGAGAGCTGGTCTGCATCAAGTATGGGAGTGTTGCTGGATGGAGAGAGGAGGAAGACAGACAGATCCCACCAGCCTTCCTACCTTTGAAGGGATGAAGCTTGTAGCACAAAATGTTGGAAATTCAGTCAATGATTTCAAAGTCTTGTCATGGTGCAAAATGTCCGCCCCCAGGCACGGAAGAATAATGAAAGCTTTAACTTGCAACAGCCAGAGCTCCTTCTACTACCACAGATCAAGCATGAGCTCCTGGGCTTAAAATGGCTGCCCTCTGAATGGCAACAAAATTTTCTTGTAATTAGGAAATTGTGGAAATATAAGACACACGATACTGGAAAGGCTAAGGTTGTTTTGTTCCTCTCTCGTTTCCTAGTAATAGGCAAGAGTTGAAACTTATGATTATTGTCCCATAATGGCAGGGCACTCTAATCCAGCTGGCAAAACACAAGACTAGATTTTTAATTTATTTTTTTTTTTTGCAGCTGTAACACATGAACAGACAATTTATCCGGGTAACTAAGGACAAAATTTCCACAGAAGACTGACAAACGTACTTTGCTAATGGTAAAGGATTAAGGTTTAAGGTGCTATTAGCACAAAACAAATAAGCATTGAAGGAAAAAAAAAAAGTTTGGGTATGACACAACCAAGAACGCACAAACAGCTCTGTAAGTAAAAACTTACATTATAATCCTGATTAAATAACAGAAAAAAAAATACTGCTCCTTTTTAAAAATCGCTCTTTATATAGAGTAACCCACACCTAACTGCTCAGTTTATCCTCCGTGCCCTGAGACATCTTATCAAGGAACAGCCAGCCATGGACTGGCTAGCATCTCTTGCTAGTCTTCCTCTCATGGTGACCTTCACTTGGTTCTCACCCAGAATCCTATCTACTCAGCAGTTTTGAAATCTACCATCAAAACTGGCCTCAAAATCTTGTTTTCTGCTGGAAATGTTCTCACTGATCAATCCTGGAGAAACACAGGGAACAACAACCAGACATGAGCTATCACTTGATGCTGAGGTCCTCGAGGAAGGCTCCAGCAGACAACAGCGCTGAAGAAAGGTCAAGGCAAAGAAACTGTGTTTGGAGTTACGAGTTCAGTTAATAAAAAGATGTGTGAGCAATTCTTTTTTAATCTTATAAACAAGAAATTTTTCAAAGCACACCAGAGGATCTTCATGTCCCCGTTCCCACCAATATCAAAGGGAATAGAAACTTTCTCATGCCAATGATTTCTCAGCCACAGACTGAGAGTACATCTGAGTACTGAGCAGCACATCTCAGACACTGCCTGAACACAAATTCTTTTCTGCTGCCCATTTGCCACCGCAGAGGGTGGCAGAGAATTTAGGTACGGAAAAGATTTTTGTACATCTTATCGAGGACTATAGCTGAACAGACAACCTTGCACTGTTGGCACTGAAAAGATCGTGGCAATTTATACTACACAGTCCTTTATCAGAGGGCAGAGAGGAAGGTGAGCAGCAGATTGGGAAAGGATATGAAACCTTACAAAAAGAACACCTGTCACTATTACACTGAAAGGGTTCTAAGAGAAACGATAAAAAGAGCGCAGTAGATGAACAGACTGAAGCTTTATGTCTGCAAAACATCACCAACTGCTTATCTTTAACATCCTCTCATGGAAAAACACGTTAGCTCCTGATAATCAAATTTCGTTATAACTATTTCTGAAAGCTTTTCTAGGCTTTTTGCTTTTTTCTTTAAAATAAAGTGCTTTTTTTTTTTATCTTCTCTCTTCAGATATTCTCCCTTGCTGTAAAAAGAACAAATTAACCATCTCTAATCACAACGACACTCACATTGCACTACGCACTGAGATCCTACTGGTTTTGTGTGTACAGTTATTAAACTCGTAACCCAAATCTATCCAGACTATTTCAGACCAGGGCGAAGCATTCCCCTCTCTACCCACCTCCCACCTGGCAAGCTCACGGGTTTCATTTCTCAAGCAGTACTTACTGCACGCAGATGTGTATTCCGCAGCATTTCTGGGAAGCTGTACGTATTCAAGACGTCAGTAACTGCGTTCCTATAGTTAAGGAGCTGTTAAGTGTTTTATCTAATGAGATGGGCTCCTGGTTATATGCTCGTAATCGTGGCTGACTATCTCACAGCTCAAAGGGAATGCTACCCCTAACGCTCCCAGCGGCATGGCTCCATTCCACAGTTGACCACCACAACCCTCTGCCAACCGTAACCAGCTCCTGAAAGCTCACGCTGCTGAAATGGTAACCATAGGTCTGGATTTCACGCTTACTTTTAATAAGCAAAACAAAATGTTTCCTCAAAGGTTTTGTCAGAATATTACGTAAAAGAGATTTTGAAAGTGATCTGTTCTCTACTAATAGTTACCTTAAGGATTAAGCTCTCTAATCTTTCCATACCTGAGCCCTGAATCCTCCCTAATTTTTTTTTCTGCTTTTTTTCTGCAACATAAACAAGCCATAATCATTACTCATACCTCCAAATATTCTGTTCTGGTTTCCTAGTTAGCTTATTTTCCCTTCAGTCATTTAAAATAGAAAATCACAGTCCTGTATTTACATTGCATGCATCCTCAGAATACATATTAAATTTTGATTTCTAGATATAAAGTGTAACAATCTGTTCCATTTAAACAACCACATTTAAATGCCACTGAGAACAGTAAATAACCCTATTTTGACAGCCGTAACAACTATGTTCTTTAGAAAGTTACAGTGCACTTGTAATAATTAAGATGGACATGATTATACGGCACCTGAAAGTAATGCTGTGTTTGGAATACCATGGTAACAGGAGTAATCCTTAATTATGGATATTCTGAAATTGCAGATGCCATTTAAGTTCATACAAATAGACAGATAATTAAGAGCAAGACCCGGGAATCGCCTGCTGCAGAGGGACAGGGTATGGCTGGGGGAAGAGCACAGTCCTGCCCCAGGAGAGAAGCCATGAGGACTGCAGCCGTGCAGGGAGAAGGTCAGGACACACTTGCCCAAGGGGGTTCACACACAGTCTTTACCTGCAATGCAAATCCTCTCCCTGCCCCTGCAGCACAAGGACACGCTGCTGCGCCAGCTGAACGGGAGCATGGCACCATGCACGGTGCTGCTTCCTCTGTCTCCTTCAGCCTCGGCACATGTCAGGCTTTCTTTTGCTATCCATTCATCTAACCAAATGGTTGAGTATCTTCTGCCTGCCTCAGTGAGAGAGGACGGAGCCCAAGGACCTCTGAAGTCAGGAATCTTAGGTGCTCCCATCCCCAGTTCTGCTAGCATGGCACCAAGTGGGATCGGGAAGACGTTTTACTCTCCCCACGTCCCATTACCTGGGACCTCTATAGCGTACTTTATATCTGTGGGTAAACAGATACTTAATGCAAGCCTTTCTGGGGTCCTTTTCTCTAAACTAGGGATTAAAAGCTAAGACTTGGTCCCTGAGATCTTCTACAAATAGCAAGTAGGCGGCTGCACCTCAAGCCTCCTACACAGCAGGTGGGTTCAGGGAGAATGAGAAAAATAAAAGAGATGGAGAGCAGGAAGGCAACTTAGAAGTCAGATGCACAACACCCTAAAAAGAAACCAGACAGCAAAAATATGGCCACTGCTACCGGAAAAAGGACCAACACACCACAGGTGCCTTCTTCTCTGCTTTCAAGTCAGCTGCACAGGTGTTGGTCAATCGTGCTACTTCTCCACAGGAATATAATGGTGATCAATACACCCTGAAACCTAAGTATACTTTTTGAGAGTAGGTGTCGTGAGGAAAAGCTTGAGAGAACAGCTTTTATGTGTGTGTATATATATATATATATGTATTAAAGGGGAAAAAATTCCATAAAGAAATTGTTACCTAGACAACTTATTAAAGTCAAATCAGGATCAAATCAGAAGGTCAAAGAATTAAGAAATTTGGACAAGAGTATCACCTTTCCACAGGAAAGCAAGCAGGAAAAGCTGGAAAATGAGACCACTGATAAATACTTCCAGAGAGAGGATTCTGTTTTCTGAACTCGCTTTTCCCGTCAAGTATTCATGATGCGCAGCCACTGCCCTCCATCACCTGAGCGTTACTGTCAGTGGTAAGACCAGGCTGGGTACCACGCTCCACACTGCTGGCTGCTGAACAAAAAGCTCGCCATCAAAGCCCTAATCCTACAAAAAAGTAGTCTGGTGTTCAATTTGGCACAAAGGGTTCATTCAAAGCTTCCTGAGGTCCAAACAAATCCACTTTTTTTCCAATGGATTTTGGGTGAAGAACTAAGGACTTGTGATCACTAACATATTTAGTCTTTTACACTGTACCAGAGTAATATAAATCAGTAAATATTTGGGTTCGAGCAAAGTTAACCAAATACCTACAATAATATTACTGTAAGGATTAGATTAACCAATGCTGCTTAGTGCATTTAATTTTGGGACAGTTTCTTTTTAAGTAATACAGCCTTTTGCTGTTCCAGAACAATATTAAAAAAAAAAAAGCTAATAAGAATACTGCAAATGAACATAGTGGGGTTTTGAAAATGCCCTGATGAAAATACAGGAAGAAATGTTCATTTTATTTTCTATTTGTTTTAATGAAAATGATGTCTAAAGAGATAACAGAGGAATAAACGTAAAGACAACCTCGTGTGTAAGAGATTAAGATTTCCAGGATTACTGAAGCTGAACAAACTTCTCTTGTCGAATGGCAACAGCTAACTTGAGTAGGTTATATACAAATAAATTAAAAAAAAAAAGAACACTGGAATGTTTGCAAATGTCCTCCAGCAGTTTTAAATAATTTTGGAGGTATTTCTAACCCACAGCTGAAAGGACACGCTCTTAGCAATTTGACTATATGACGGTACCACACCTTTAATCTTCAGCAATGGGAAACTCTTAAAGAAGGAAGATCTTGGTTTGGTAACCAAAACATAGGCAAGAAGATGACTCTCAAATAGCTTTGTCCACAGTAATCCCGCACTTTTCCATGCTAAATAGTCAAACCTACTAATGTGTTAGAAAAGAGGTGGAGGATGCTGGTGTCCCTGCCCAGGGCAGGGGGCTGGAACTAGATGATCTTTACAGTCCCTTCCAACTCTAACCATTCTATGAATAAATGGATGAATGCAAACCACTGAAGATCATTTTAATGATGTGACCACCAGTCTGCTGGCACCTGGGGGTATATGGGCTGTTATGTTCCTCCTCCTCCTCCTCCTCAGTGTGTGGACCTTAACCGTTCACTTTGCACTGCACAAACCTACTGACACGGATGGTGAGTTAAACAGCCTCAGCAGACGGAGCTGGGTGTTACTTTTAGCAGCTTCTCTGCTCTCTGGGGGGTGTGACGGCAATGAACTCCCTGCCCTCTGCTCAAAGACTGGTCAGGGTTGGGTGCAGGCAAAAGCAAGGAGAAGCCTCCACACAGAGCCATCCCCTCGCCAAAAATCAGCACAAAGTTGTGCTTGGTGGTGGATCTTCTACCCAGCTTCTGCCTGCAGAAAGGCCATTACTTCCTAACTGGTTTTGTACAAGCTAGACTCCGACTTCAGCCCTTAGAAAAATCAACTTTTAAACACGCTTGACAGCAACAGCCATCTCTGAACAGCAGTTCCCCATCAAGCTGCGGCACTCGGGGAGCTGGCTGGGGTTCCCGGCTCGCTCCTGCCTTCAGAGGTTTTGCTAAACAGCAGCGTTTTGTTTCCAACCCACAAGAGCCCATAGAGACATGCCAGCTTAGAGGCAGCGCTAAAAAAATCTTTCAAGACGGGCTCTGACATTTTCTTTTGTTCTTATTTCTATAGTATTTTCTCCTTCAAGAAGGTTATTTGAAGTATCTGGGGCTGACATTTAGCGAAATGTGAAATATGAATTGGAATAGCTGTTCATAGGTAGTGACGCAGCGCGGGACGGGGTGTCCCACTGGAGGGGCACTGGCCAGAACACATGTAATTGTCCACATGCTCCCACAGCTTCAATCTTTGCTGTGCTTTTCTCTCTCCCCCACACAAATCAACCCACAACCACCAGCAGGGGAGTGCAACTTTTTACCCCAGAGGTTTTTCTAATCTACTGCTCCATCCTAAATCAGAGACATCTCTTCCATCTTGCTCTAGGAAAACAGAGTTCCATGACCAAAAGGATGCTTACACACGCAAATCCTTCCCACCACAATCACAAAAATTCCCCCAAATTCCCTATGTATAATTAGCTCACTGCAAAAAATTACCAGATAAATCTGCCTCTAGCAAATAAGCTGATCAGAAGATGAAAGACCAAGACATCAATAAACTGCCCTTTTTCAGTTAATTATGAAAGGACTTCCTGCAAGGAAATATATTTTATAGCACCAATGTTCTTGGATGAAAGTTGTGTTTAGTGCCATTATATTTATTCACTTAACACGTTTTTCTACAAAAACCTCACAAGATGCCAAAATGCCCAGCACTGCAGAGCTGCCCCTTCTCACTGTGGATGCAATGGATGCTCTACAGGTCCATTAGCATTCAGAGCCCCACACCATCACGACTTCCAGGCCCACAAGCGCATGCTGAGCAGATCAATGTAAATCCCACTGCCCCATTTCCCTAAGTGCTGATTTTCCAAAGAATAATCAAAGTCAAAAAGAGAAACCGGATCTCAGCCTTCCTGCAAAATCAGTGACAATTCAGAGCTTCAATCAAAGTTTTCATTAACTTAAGATCCCTTTGACTTAAACTAGAAACGGCAGCATTATCATAACTTTTTTAAATGCAGAAAGAAACATCAGTGTCTTCCACACAGAGGAAAAAAACACCAAGTGTTTATCTCCTTGTAAACATGTGTCAGCATCTGAATTTCTATCCAGAAACCATTAAATATGATCAAATCTTTTAACGTCTGCTAACACTGCTCCAATTGACTGCCTGTGTATTCAGGTTTCCAAAAGCAGTCAGCAAGTCAGTGAAAAATAAAGCAGAAAAGAGAAGAAAACCTCCCGTAGAAAACCCTGGCGCTGCGAGCAGAACTGAGCCTGCCGCGCTGAGCAAGCCCCGTCCCCTTCCTCTTCATGTGTTTATGTCATTGTACCCTATAAAAGATAACAGATACCTCACAGCCACATTCCTCAAGTGCAACTATTTGCCAGAATACCCTGATAATTTACAGTAAGAATTTGTACACACTGGAACTAGCCCCCCCGGTGCATCAATGTGCTTCCTTAAGCTCCTCTGTGACAAAAAAAAAAAAAAAAAAGCAGAACTCCAAGGACACGGATGTGCCACAGCATCCCGAACACCTGGGCACCTCTGCTCCGGCAGTCGCCAGAGACTTTGGGCCAGCGTTGGGGTTTATTTATGAGCTCTCAGCAGCCCTCTCCGCTATGGTTAAGGGCTACCATTAGTCAGGCTCTCCCACCTTCGCATTTCATATGCCAAATTGTCCAAGGCTTATTTTGGGGAGCGCTTGTGTTCGCACAGCTGGTACCCAACCAGGGATGTGATACAAATCCTCAGGGGCAGATCCCCAACTTCTCCAAGAAAAATTAGATATATTTTACACATTATTGTCACTTTGCACATGTGCTGTGAAACCAACTTTTACCAAAAGTGCCGAGTTCGTGGCACAAGAGTAATATTTGCGGGAGCATCAGACCTTCTACACACAGACTGCTTTCTTTCAGGAAATCTCAGAAGTGTGATGCTGATACACATAACACTGCATACACACAAAACCCCAACCCTTCAGGGTGTGTTTTAAAACACCGACCATTTACAACAGCTTGTTCTATTTCATAAAAGAAGACACAGAAAAAACATCAGTGCTTTTTATGTTTTAAGGCGGCTGAAGTGCAAAGCACAGGATGGAGATGTAGTAGGGGCATGCTGGTGCTTATCCCATCCCATCTCCGAGCACAGAGGCCAACACACCTTTTGAAAGACATGTGGAGTTTTGGGAACCCTTCTGCTTTGGAAAACCTTTCTCCCTGGCTTTTTACCTCTCACCCACGAGTCTCACGCATGCCCTAGAGGTCCTCACCGGTCAGGGACTGGTCCGCTCCCAGCACGTTCCATTCTGGTGGCAGTTTCAGGTGTCGAAATGCCAAAGCCACTTTTTCATCCAAAAAGTCCACGTCGGCAGCGGGTGGTCTCGAGCGGTCCAAGAACCGAGTGAAATTTAGTGCCTGCTGGTTGCCGGCGCAGGTGGCCAGAAACTGGGCAGCGTCATAGGCTTCATCCTGGACAAACTGGAAACTCTCTTCTGCCACAATCAGAACAGGATGACCTTCTCTAGAGGCACAAAGTGCCACCTTCACTGTCTCACAGCAGTCATGGCCTGCAAAATAAAACCAAGGGAAATGGTGAAAAAGAACAATTGCATGCGCTGAAGAAACACAACAGAGCAACTCCTTTGACACACATAGCCTTTACATTAAATCAGGTAAGAGCAAGTTATTGAGGATCACAACTCTAAATTAAACACTCTCTTGGGAGTTCATACCTATCATCAGTATTTCCTTTAGACTTTAAAAGGAAAAGATGTGTAACTTTTCCCTGTCAAAATATAAACCAAGTAATATAAGCCTTATCGGACCAGGCTATTTTTGATCAGCGACAAGTAAACTCAAGAGAGTTAAGTAATTGAAGATTTTGCCAACATACCAAAAGCCAGATTACACGGTCAAAGTTTTCTTTTCCAGCTCTGCAGGACTCCAGCAACTCCCCAGAAACTAGAATCGGAGTGCCGCAAAACCACGTACTCCAAATGCTGTCACAACACTTGGCTTGTACTGAAAACACTGCAATTTCACCTAAAAGAAAGACCTAAATGGCTAGGAGAGCACGACCTGCCCAGGCATGCCCTGTGCGTGCCCTTGGATCTCAGGCTCGCTGCTGCACCTGCCCTTTGCATTTGGGTTCACAAGACAAAAGTAAAACCAAGCTGCTTCTGCTAAATAAAAACATGGAAGTGGCCACTTTCCATATTTACAAAACAAGAAGGGCGGGAGTTTAATAACTTTAAATTTATTTATTTATTTAGGGCAGAGGAAACAGGAGAAAGGACGCCCTGGCATAGCAGCAGTTTCATTGACTCAGAAACTATTAAAAAAAAAAAAAATCAACAAAACTCACAACACCTTTTTGCAATTTTAAAAGGAAAAATATAACATGTATCCAACACAACCAGCACTTGTAATTGTCCGGCATGCCCCTTCAATAATAAGGTTTGTGTTTCAAGTTCACCGTACGGCACAGTTTTTGTTCCAGTCTCGGACTGACGTCATGGCTGTTTTTGCCAGAACAGCATGGACCCTGCACTAATTACTGGAAAAGCTTCTTTTTGCCCATGACCTCAGCATACTACTACATTCATGAAACTCTGCTTAATTAAATACAAAATGACGATTTATTTTTAAAGGCTTGAAAATTGAATTTAAGCCCCTATTTGTGGTCAGTGGGAAAGTTTCCTTCTTGTATCGAGGCTCGTTGCTGTTGATTTCCCTGACAAAAGGAAAAATATGTCCTTAATCTTCATGGTTTTTCAGCCAACCTTCCAAATCTGTTCTGAGGCTTTTGGCATCTATACAGGTTTTGTCTGCTGAAAGAAGCGATCCTGAAGTTAATTGAAAGGTCACAACTGCTATTAGGACACTGTGGGTAGCACCAAAATTGTCAGAGACGGGGCTGCGCGGCTTCCTAAGGAGAGCAAATGCAGCTGGAAAGGTATCAAAGACAAGTGCAGAAGGGAAGGAAAACACACATGGATGTTGCTGCAACAACTCAATACAACCCGGAGGCTCTGAAGCTGAAAGGTGAGAAAACTTATTTCTTTCCAGCACCGGGCATCTATTAGCAAAAGGATGATGTGAAAGCTGAAGGAATATATTTACTAGCATTGATGTTGTAAAAAAGAATAAGGGTAGGAAGACCTATTTCTGTTCTTAAAAATATTGCACGTGTGTTCTAATACATCACCAGTCAATAGGACGGGCAGGGAACTCAGCAGCCCAGATGAAACCCATTCACAAACTCCACTCATCCTCACAGTAGAAGCCTCAAATGTTCAAGGGAGGAGTGGGGGGCCGGTACAACTTTGGGGGGAAACTTGCCTTTAGTGCAGGTCAGAACTGTACATCCCTCCCCCTACAACTTCTTGCTTTGCACATCTTCCTAAGGACATCAGAATAAGGAGCAGATAAGAGTTATTACTTTTGTTTATAGCCTCCACAAAAGCAGTGAGTTACATGCAGGCTGTAAAGAAGGCCGTGCTATCCTGTGGGAGCTGATGCAAGTACTCCGAACTTGGCTCTCCCTAATGCAAAGCAGTGGAAGTTTGCTAGAATGCGGAGTTAAAAAAAAAATAATCATAATAAGAGACTCTTTAATTGCATGAGAAAAGCTAAACCTTTTATTTTACTTCATGTTTTTTAAACTATTTTCTGTCTATTCCCATAAGAATTCCATCTGCAAAATAACCTAGAATACAGCTACCCTGCCAGAAAGCCAGTGGACTTTCAGGGTTGAAGCCGAAGGCAAACACGGCCTGTGAGCAGCTACAGAAAAACACTTTGGGACAGTCACTTCCTTGTCATGAAGCCAAACAACTCTTCTGTGGGACAGCAAAAGCTCCATCATGACAACAACTAGAGAAACCTCAGTCAAGACACATGGTCTCCTTAAACCAGTACATCATGGATGTACACAAAAATTTCCCTGGGATGGAGCATTTGTGAAACACCAGCCCCAAGGGGGCAACAGGAGGTGACAAAAAGACCATGTCCTGATCTGCAGCCAGCAACGGTTCTCTTGAAATTCCCCCAGATATCTAATACAGTCTTGAAAGGGAGGTGACAGAGCTGATGATCCATTTTCATCTAACAGGATCAAACAAGCATCCTGCTAAACCCTGGGGAATGTTCTTCGAAAGGGCAACCGCTCACAACGCTTTGATGTTCTCCTTCCCTACATCTGAGAAGATGTCAGACTTGGGGAGGGAAAAGAGTCTGGGACAGGTTCTGACTTTTGGCAAACAGTTCAAACGAAAGAGGAGCCAGTAAGTAACAAGCGCGGCCAATACTAAACAGATTGCTCAAGAGGTCTCTGCCCCCCTGCTTTGAAACCAGCACAGGAACGATGTAAGCAAACATGTCCCCAGTACACGACCTTCTGAAGGAACCATCAGTGGGGCAACGCTTCTCTCCACATCAAAGACCGTAGCTTCCTTCGCCTAGACTAATGTCTGAACTTCAACAGCCCTTCTTCCCAGAACATCAGCAGAAGTGAGCTAAGCTTTCTGGCACTCACTGGAGATAAGTGGTTATCATCTGTAAAACAAGCCCAAATCTGTGTTTACGAGGTTCAGTAACTTGCCCAAGATCACAAAGAGCTCCGGGCAGTGCCAGAACAGACATTATTGCTCTTGGTCGTCTCTCTTCTGCTCCGGGCTTCCTCCTAACACAGGTTAAGCACCAAGTCATGCACTCTGCAAGCATCGGGGCATTCGGCTATCAATGACTCTAACTCCCTCAGACACCTTCCCCAGAAGCGGAACAAAAAAAAAATACTGACCCATTAAAATGGCAAAACAAAACCCCTGGGTGTGTCAGGAAGAGCCATGAGCCTATTTATAGCCTATTTATAAAGGTTTGCATTTTGGTAGGCTGAAAACACACGTAACCGAATAAATCGTGCACAGATTTATTCACAGAAGGGAAGAGAAGTCTCCGTGCTTCACAACGTGATCAGGTTCACGATGCTACCCAGCACCGCTCCCATTGCCTTCAGTCTTCTCCAGCAATCAGGCCCTTTGGCCAAAATAGCAATCAAAAGCAAAACGATGAAATACCGAACATCACCCAACTGGTATCATCCATCAGTATCCCAGTTCAAATTTTAATTCTTCTGACAAACACAATAGTGTTTCTCCTTTGCTGATGTCCCAGACTGCACAGAAGAACTTCTTCAAATGCATACCTAGGCTCCTCTGTATTGTTTTTTTTTGCCACAGTATGAAATTCGGTCATTTATGCTAGCCTAACTGTGATAAAAGTTAAATAACCCATTCCTTAATTCTTCTTGCATTGCATTTTACTCCATTTCTCCTTCTGCTTCTCAGTTACTTTAAATTTAGCTTGGAAACAACTCACGACTTGGAGCTGTTTTGCGAAGTGCCAACACATTGCAGGAAAAATACAGAAATTTAAAAACCATTTCAGTCTATACTGAGATGGGCGCAGGGACTGCTTCTGTTGTGACAAAGCAAATTCCTCATCTTCACGTAAAAACACGCTTCAAAAATTATTTAAAATGAGACGGCGACTCTTTAACTAAAGAATTCATTAGTGGGTCACTTATTGAAACTTGTTTTGGGCAACACATAAGAGCAACAAATGGAAGAACACAGGGTTCTGGCCTCTCCGAAGAGATGAGATGCATCACTATGATAGCACTACATCCTCTACGTGATGATGATGCAAAACAATGAGCAGAAGAAAAGGTGGAGATTTCTGAGCTCTAAGTAATTACAGATAAGTTAATGTAGGGCCGTAGACCTGGCCATCTAACTGGTACCCGTGTCTGCGATCTGGGCTGTGGTTAAAAGGGCAGCAGCAAAACCCTTCTGACTTTTTCTCATTAAACAAGGCGCACATGGAGACAAAACACCCCTAAACAGAGCTTTACTAAAACATGATTTCATTTCCTACTCCTCTAAAAGTGGAAATCCTGTCCAAACCTCCTATTTTCAGAATTCACATTTGAGCTATCAAACAATGGGCCCCCAGCCTGGGCAGCTATTTAAAGCCCTGGTGGAAGCACATGTTTGGGTTTGCCTGGTAGGTGACTAAGGACTCCAGTGCTAATCGCATCCTCTGAGTTACCATGGTGGGGCTGGGTTGAAAGAGGTCTCACAAAGAGATTTGAGCAGGACAGGAAAACCACACAACAAATGTGGTGAATCTCATGGAGTATCTTGGATCTGCATCCAAAAGATGGTGGCATCTGGTGGCTTCTGGACAGTGAAATCAAGGGATCTCCCATGACCACCCAAAAAGTGGTTCTTTTCTGCTTCAGAAATCCTAAATTCGGGTTCTGAAAAATCAGAGCCCGTTTTTGAAGTGCATTTGTGTGCTTTGCAGAGTTATTGTATTCACTCTTGCAACACAGGAAACTTTATGAAATGCATAGGCACAGTACCAGTAACAGACAGGAGCCTTTGTTTTTCATTTTAAACCCTCAACCATTAATATGGAAAGCGTAGGAAGATTTTTTTTAAAGCCCTTTATATACTGCAGATGTTCTAAAAATCTATAGAAGTGTAAGACCCCACACATTACATCATAAATAATTTCAATACAGATTCAATCACTTTTTCCTGTGACTGATGTCATCTAGAACTGGCATCATTTCCTTTTAATTACACTGCCTAAAGCAATTAAGTACACCAAAGAGGATGGACTGCAAAAAGTCTTCTTGGCTATGCTATTTTATTCTATTTTAGGGGGGTTTTGTTTCATAATTAAGAGTATTTTCAAATCCACAACTGGTATTGCCAAGTGGTCATTTGTTATGCAACTTGTTTACCCTTTTGGTCTACCAGTACAAAGATTGTATTTCATGAAATACAGCTTTTTCTATGAAAAGTTGTTTCCTAGGGGAAAACACAGTCTGCAGTAGAAGAGAATAAAACATGAACATATGTAAAGGATTTCACAGTGAAATAAAAGTTTGAAAGGAAGATACTTGCAAGCTAATTGAAATTAATTTTAGTCTATCCTTTTAACTAGCAGAAAGAAAGTAGAGAAAAAAATAATCTGAGAACTACAGGAATTAAGAACAAGTAAAAGACTGAACCTGCTTCTCCACCTTAGCTTAAGCACGGAGAGGAAGCTCCTGGTGAGTCAAGGCATTTGGAGTACGCGGGAGGGTTTCAGCCCCGTGGAAACTGCTGACAACCAGCTACCGGCAGACAGACAGCCTCGCAGGCCCTTTTCCTGCCTCTAATTTTGTTCCTCCTCCCCTCTGAAACCCACGCAGGAATCCTGCATCTTCTGAGAGCAACCAGTAAGAATAAGTGATGTAGGTATTCCAGAGCAAAGGGTCAGAGTGCTGGAACACATTGCAACAGTACACACGAAGGCAGTTATATCTCACAAAATTACCTTAGTTATTGTTTCAGTGACTCAGCTCACAGACAGGGTGTTTCTTACCCTTCACTTGGTTGATGAGGAGCTGCTGCAGCTCTGGACTTACAGTACTGGATTGTCTCTTCCTATTTTCCTCCACTGAGCTCCTCTGCCTCGCCCAGATACTACACTCCAGTCTTTAAATGCAAAGCAAAATTTGTGCCCAATAATGCAGCCATTATCGTGACAGCACCCAACTTGCACTAGATGCACCACACAAACACTCGAGCTCCCAGCACACCAGCTCGCTCTGTGAGCCTTCTTCTGAGAGAAAGTTCTCCCCAAATCTGCCCTAGAGCTTCCCGATGCCAAGATGCCTCCGCTGCCCATGGCAGGCTGCGGTCAGGGCTTTTCACTCATGTGGACAGGGATGAGGTTGTTCCTTCTTTCATTGGTTTGTTTGCCAGATCATGATTTAAGGTTTTGGTTTTTTTTTATGAGCTGGTGGAGTTTTTTTTCCAGCGGGGAAAAGCTGCTCTAGCAGCAGAGGCAGGCGATGAGGCTGTTAGGCTGTTTTCTTGCAATGAAGTTTCACTTCCCTGCTTGAACACAGACTTTCTACACTACCACATGCAATCTGCTTGGCCATTCAATGCCTCAGTTACCCTCTCTACTCTACAGAGACGTTGGGAAGAAGAAAAATGTATTAAATATCATGACAGTCTCAGTTGTTAGAGTAATAAGAACTTGCTGAAAAGCTCAGTTTATGACCAACACTAAGCAGGATGAGCATCCATGAAATAAGTAGACACATCCATCCCCAACAATACAATTTCAGCAGCAACAACAGTTTAGCCGTAGCAGCAGAGCCGATATATCTCTCTGCATCTTTCCCTGCTCAGACTTTTGGTAGTTTCTTAATACCCAAACTCCAGCGACCAAGCTTTTGCAACTACTGATAGCCAAACCAGAGAAACATCCAGTGCCACAGCATCTCTGCCTGCCCCACAGGTGGGCTTTGGTGTGGGAAGTGTCTCGTGAGAGAATTGTTCTGCGGAACTACAGAGTGCCTCTGGTACTGAGGAAAACTTCTTCAGTTATGGAGAATTTGAACCAGATCACTTCGAAATACAAGCATTTTAACAGCGACAGTAAAGCAACAGTTAAACAAGATTTTGGTACCTTTTCACCAAGGCAAACAGAAGCTTAGGTAGACGATGGTCTAAAACCTGTTTTTCCTTAGGCTGGCAAAAGAGCTACTGGAGGCACACAAAGCATCATCCCCTGCCTGATTCTTGTAACACAGCAGCTTATTTTGATACTTCCAACTTATGACAGATCAGCTCAGATGAGAATCTGTTCTTTAGAAGGGGAAATTATTTCCCTTGAATTCGTAATGCAGTCAAGAGTGGGGCAGGATAACTACCCCACCCCATCCTTCCGAGAAAGTGCAAAAATACAGGTAGTATTTAATCCTTTGAGTGACTTCTGATTCTACATTTAGCCACATCTTCAGGTAAAAAAACCTGCTCCCATAAATTTACAATCAGAACTCCTTTCTTTTATTATGCACAGAAATAAAAGCTTACATTTGAACAGTACTCTTAGCAGTATATATTCAATACTTCAGGCTGATAATACAGACAGCATAAGAAAGAGGCAGATTGCTGTAGTAATTATATAAAATGCAGCAGTAATTTGACTCTGCAATTGTAAGCTTTTATTTAGGTAAGGTCTGTCAGGATGTAGAGAATTTTCACACACAATGATAATTTAGGAGGTATTCTAACAGTTTATATTTCCATTCCATTTTCTTTAATTTCTCGACTAAAACCACCTTCTGCTGTTGAGATTTTTTTTTAATGTGATTTCCTTTCAAAGCTTTGCTAAAACATTCTACTTAATTTTGGCAGCAGATGTAAACAAAACACTTCTCTTTCTGTTTTTTACGCCTTCATACATAACCAGAACTACTGAAAAAGTCAAGAAAAAAAACATTAAAAAATGGTGGGTTTTTTTTACATTAGTCTTAACTGAATTATGGTTACTCCTTTCACCCTAGGCCCCGACGAACTTCACCTGAAGCCCCCTCTGGACCATATGAAACTCTGGGGACTTGGGAGGAGGACAAGAGTCTCCAAACCCAGAAGGGAAGCACAGGAGGTTCAAGGCAGGCTGGCAGAGGGGCTGGGCATGTTCTTGAGTGAATCAGCCCTTCCTTCCTCCACCTGAGATGTCCCCAAGGAGTGGCTGTGCTCCCAGGGATGTGCAACGCGTTTTGCATTGCAGGGACAAATGAAAGATGCTCAAAGCTGGAAGCGAAGGATGAGATTTTGGTTAAAAGCTGTTTGCAAGAGTTTCCTTCCAGAGCACTTGTAAACTGCCCAGGCCTGGACGTTTAACCGAGGGCTGGTCTCCCACACAGTGTCTCTTGTTCATGGCTAATCCTGCAGTGAGGTCAAATAACACCAGCTCTGAGTCACCACAGCCATCTCCAAGGCAACTGGCTGAATATACAGTGTAAACACACGATTACAGATTCACTGTCGAGTTCAGGAAGGAGGAGGAGGAGGAGGAGGAAGAGCTGGGTTGAAATAAGTCATGCTTTTATTGAAATCAGAGTAGTCAGTGCTGATGCAACACTGGACAAACACATTGGTGTCAGCAGAGGATATGAAAAAAGCTGTTTTCTCCCAGTTTGCTTCTACCCAGAACCCTCTTCACTAGTAAAGTTGTTTTTTTTTTTCTCATGTTGTTTCTCCAAGATAAGGTACGAGCACAGAAGAGGATGTTATCCAAATGGCTTCTTACATCTGAGATGTCACCTCTTCCCTCGCACCACAGCCCCAGACAGTGCTATCTGGCAGGAACAGGACTACCTTTCCGTGAGGTCTGTTAAATCTTTGCCTGATACAAGCTGCACTTGAGACAGCAGCCATCCCTACATGGCATCCTACACCACGAGATCACAACTTTACCAGGTTAAAAAAAAAAAAAAAAAGCCCATTATAAACAAAGGAAGAATTGAGAGCAATTCCCTTCTTTCCCTTTCAAACAGGAGCAGAGTCAGTTTTCCCACTAACAGTGACAAAACCAGTGACTCAGTTACATTTGGGGCTGGCAGGACAGAGAGAGCCCAGAGCATCGCCCTGGGTACCACCTGGCAGCCACTGCCCCAGCCGCATCCACTGTCGCTCCGAGGATGTCAGGACATCGCTCCTGCCCGGAAATCCCATCAATCCTGCCGGTTCCCGCGCAGGCTGAAGGGGAACACTGAAGCTTTTCAGTCCCTTTCTTGGCGAGGCAGCGGCGGTCCCGAGGGGGAGGTGAGGTCATTGCAAGCGGGGCTGGCAGAGCCGTGCGCCCACCACACAAAAGCAGGGAAGGAGTCACCCCCTCTGCTCCCTCCTCTGGAAGAAAATAAGCACTAAGCTAATTGATTGCATGGGGCTCCAGTCGACAGTAACCATAAAAAGACTTCTCTTCCCAAGCCAATTGAACAACCTGAAGAGCACAGAAAGAGGAGGAAATGAAAAAAATACAGTGGCCAACTTTTAGCTGCTCGTCACCAGGAGGAAAAACTCCTTGGCCCTAATTTTACTTCACGTGCATCTCTCATAAAGTAATACTTTCAAGAGAGATAAAAAAGCAAAACCAAGAAATACACTCGATCACTTAAGCTATGCTGTGTATAGTGAAAATGCCAGGCGTTTTCTCACAGTAGTATCAATGTGCTGCATAGCAACAAGTCAGAATGAAAGGTTAATGGTAAGGACCGCAGCCTGGAACACGCTCATTCCCACGGTCCTGAAGTCACCAAAGGAAAATGCTGCGCTGATTTGTTTTGTTTCGTTAAGGGCACGAAAGCTTAAAAAGAGTGGTGGGCTTTAATGCGAAAACCTGCGGCTGTGCAGGAGGGACGGCACCAAGCACCATTTGCTTGCCTGACACTGCAAGAGTTTCACAGACTCTGTGCTGGCACTGATCTGCGTGACAGGATTTTGGGGAAAAGGGCTGTATTTCACCAGGACCACAGCAATGAACCTCACCGAGTTAAACAGATCCAGAGTGTAGCTACGACTTACTGGGCTGTACACCATAGGGACAACAGCATCTCCAACCTTGCAAATGTATCTTCCAATATTTTACTCACATTTAAAAGCTTTTTACTCTGAGGAAATACAACTATGTATTTTCTACAGTAGAATCCCATAGTTACACGTTAAATAATTGCAGTATCAGAGTCATATAATTCTAGTGAAATCAAGCGAGAGATTTGTAAAAGGCAAAAGCAGTCATCCAAACCATACTTTCTACTCTCTGTGCATGTGTAAATGAGCAAAAAGAAAACCAACAAAGCAGCATTATATTTAAGTCCACTTGAATCAATCAAATTTCATAGACTGATACACTGATATCCAAAGAAAGGCAATTGTTTACCAGGAGAAATTGTCTCCAGACTCCCAGGATTAACCTTTCTCGTGCTTGTGCAGTGTTGGACAGTTGACCCAGTGAAGACCAAGTAAAAAACTACATCATCTTCAACTTTGTCTTCCTCGGTCAGCTGAACTGTAATAACAGAGTCACCCTAGAAAAAAGGACAAGAAAAATGGTTAGGTTTACATTTGCAAGAACTACATTATATTAAACAAACTTCTCTACACAAGGCTGCTGCTCCCTGTTCATACACTCCTTTCGCACAACTCGGGGCCAATGCTAGTTTTCAGACATGCAAGTCATCCTTAGCATGCCTCTCAGCATCACAGCCAGCCAACCAGCTAGACAATATATTGAGCGCTGCTCTGGGAAGAGATATGTAGAAATCTCAAGGGTATATTCAAAATAGCAACTTAATATGGTGAAATCATGCCAAGTCTGACAAACGCAAGCGCGCACCCCACACAGGTTTTTTTGATACACGCACACACGCACGTATATATATACACATATCCCTGCACATACGCACAGCTAAAACAACAGAATTGGGATAGCAGCCTAAAATTGCTTCTGTCTTCATAAATTTGAACAAATTCCCTAATTCTTGCTTGAGTGTTCACATTTCTCTCCGTCCAAACTAGCCATTGTGTTGATAGTTTCAGTGTAACCAACTTAGTCACTGGATGCATCTCTCACTGCAATCCATAAACACATAAAGATATGAAAGTTTAATATCCACGCGGATTTCTTCCACCTTCCTTGTAAATAAAACCCAATAACTGTGGCTGTACACACAGTGGTAGCTCTTCTCACCTATCTGTAAGTTCATGCCTTGGTGAAAAGCTCTGTACATTATCAAAACCAGCAGTTCTTCAAGCCCTGAAAAGAAATCTGTCGTGGTCTGCTGGCTGAACGCTCCCTGCTTAGTTTTAGGGAATCTTTTTTTCAGTATCTCAGCATATGCTATCATTTTGTCCATCCTTGCTCTCAGCAAAAATTATGTTCATATAGGGCACACGTTACCATAGTTAACCCAGCACAGGACATCGTAAATACACCCAAAAATTCATACACCTGCATGGACAAGAACAGGAGCAATATCCACCAACTTCAGTTTTCCATGGCGAAGGGAAAGCAAGGAAAGAGGATGGCTTGCAGTTACTCCAGCACTAAGCAAAGCATGTTCATTTGATCTCACCCTACATCATTTATCTGCCCAAAGAATTATATAAACTGCAAGACACAGAGAACAACAGACTGTGATGTGACCTTCTGCCCCTTTTCTACCAAGATCAAAACCAGCTGGATGCCCCAGATTTACGCTCCAGCCGCATTAGCCAGCTCTCCACCACCGCCCCACGGAGCACATGGTTAAGGCTGCAAATCTGGAAAAGATTTTTTTTATTATTATTATTTTTGCAGATTATGTAATTCTAATTTGCATATCCAACCGGATATGCATGTCGTTTCATTTAAAACCTTCTCCTTAAGATCACTCAGTGCGTCCCTTCTCTTTGTCAAATATAACTACTGCAGAAAAATCCCAGACTCCCAAGCCCTCCTGCACACCCGAGCCGCGTTAGCATCGCCTCCCGCGCTCCGTCTCACATCTCCCCCCCGTTCTCCCTCATCTCAGCTCCTTTTACACCCCAGCACAGCTTCCTCCCCCAAGTTCGTGTCCAGTTCTCCTCCTCTGGTCTGGCCTGTCTGGCACCTCTTGCCAGGGGTTGCGCCTTGTCTTGATAGAAACAAGGTTTTGCAGTGCAGCACAACCAGGCCCTGGTCTTAAAAACAAATATATGGGTCAGTCTTATAACACACAGGAAAGAAAACTATGAATTCAAAAAAGATAAGTGAGTCTAGTTTACATTTCCAGAGGTTGCAGAGTTACAAATGTATATTTTAGGAAGGTCTCACGTGATAATATCAGACCAGACTTCCAGCTGTGGAGAAAGGAACCATGTAGCAAAAGTATATATTGTATGTAGTCAGTGTTAAAATAAAAACAGGTGCAAAAAGAAATAAATCAGGCTTTAAATTCAAGCATGACCAGTTCACATGCTGAGTTGAAAACTAAATATTCCATTTCAAGCAAATGGATCCTGTTTTGAGCGGATGTTCAAAAAAACAAAAGCTTAAGTTTAAACCTACAAACCCTTTGTGCTTTAGTTTTTATATCCGTCTTTGTTCAAACTGTTCCTCCCTTAAGGCATGAACATACAAAGTACTTAAACGGACTTAAAATGCAGGTGACATTTCAGGACACTCATCAACGGGGATGATTGTTTAAAGTGGTGGCTGTTAAAGGACATTTTTCTTTTATTTAACTCAGAAATCAAGTACAGTTAGTCCAATTCCTGTGAAAGGAAAGCAAATCCGCACAGAGTGCACGTGAGAAGACACCTGTCTATCCAGGCAAACTTCTCACATTTCAAGGAAAAGCAATGTAATTTACAGTGCTGTTGCAAAAGCTAATTTGCATATTTAGTTATTAACAAAAAATCTGTAAAGACGTGTAAAAAAAATGTGTAAAGAAACCTCAACACCAGAGGTTCCACATAACCTGAAATCTGTCTAAGCAGGGATTTAAAAAAAGATAGCTGAACTTCTCATACCTGACCTAATTTTGAAGGTGTCCCTGCTTTGGAGGGTGATCAGACCAGATGACCTCCAGCAGTCCTTTCCAACCACATTATTTGACTCTTTATAATTATATTTTATTTCAGGTATTGTTTAAGTCTAGGGAGAACACAAATTATCATCAGCTGATACCAATTTAAAAGGCTCTTCAGCTCCGCTCCCTCCTCCTCTTGTGGAGGACCCTCCAGCAAAAGACTGACAGGGAACACCCAATATCCTTATTATGATAACTAAGCACCTTAGTATCTTCAGCGAGACCAATAATGTCCCACTCAACTCCTGTGTGCTTTGGTTTACCTACAGGTGTCGTCTGAGCTACCCTCAGCTGTACTGTACAGCTCATCGTCCGTGATGGGATCTGAGATCCCAGGCGCAAAGAGAGAAACGCTAAATGAGAAAGACCATCCTCCTTCAACGCACGTCTCTACTTCCCAGTTATTAACAATTTCGGTGTCCACTGCCAATTTTAATTTGATTTTAAAAAGTTCTATTCAAACAATGTATTTATTTGAAAAGGAAATAACACACAGAACAAACCCCTCCGTTTCCAACATTTTTGGAGTTAAAGAAAATCAGTTACGAACGCAGCCAAATTCCTCCAACCCACATAGAAGACTTTCCAACAGCCCTATTGTATTCAGCCTCCAAAAACATTTTAATTGAAGTATGTTTACCTTTATTCATTTAATATTGTCCAAAAAATGTCATCTGTTCAGTATCACTGCCACACAAGGTGGTTATTATAACCCCTCTTTCATCCCGAATGGCTAGAAATGGGAGGCCAGCCTGCCAATATCCCTTTGGTGAAAGCACAGACAGATCAAAGTCATTCTCCGGAATGCTCCAACAAATAAGAATAATTTAATTTCAAAACTGGTTTGGATTGACTAATATTTACTTGGCTTAAAGCCCACTGGAAATGAAAACATTCCATTTTGGTCCATTCATGAAAGAGGTCACCCTCTCCCTCGTTCGGATCTGAAAATCTCTGGTTTCGGATAGCTGTAATGGGATGTAAAGAAGGTGGATGTGGCTCTTTCCTCTAAATACATTCCCTTCCTCAAACCGAAAGGAGAAAGCAGGTCTGCCTCGCCAAGGCATGGCTGCGCTGGAAAAGCCAAGCCTGACCTCGGGCTTTAAACTATTATAAAACAATTCAGAAAGGGATTTTAGAGTGGCCCATCTCTGAACCTTTGGCGTAGTGAAGGCAGCAGAAATGCAATTATCTCTAAAAAGGCCCAAACGCTGTTAGTAGGTCTAAAAACCAAAACGAGATAGACAACGCACCTGTTTGTCAGTGTATTTTGCCGGCATTATGACAAATCCACCTTTTCCAATGCTGCCGTTAAAGGCATGCGGATTGGGTGTAGGCAAAGTACGAGCAACTCCGCGTAATCGTTTCTTCTTTCTCAGGCTTGGTTTCTGTGCCCGTTACAATGAACTATTTACCTTCAAAGGTGGTTTTTTCTGTTGTTTGCTTGTGTTGTTTGGTTTTTTGTTTGGTTGGTTTTTTTTAATAGATGACCTCAGTAATATTTGGAAGTGACAATGAAGCAAACAAAATCTTTAAGCTCAAAAGAATTAAGATCACTTATATTACCAGCTCAAAAATACTATGCACTTTTCAAAAAGAAATAATTGTTTTAAGCATGTAAAGAGGTCTTTCTTTTCCGCTTCAGGCTCTGGAAATCTGTCTGGTTTTGGGGAAATGGTCATCATTTGGGGCCACGAGGACAACCCTGGTAAATGCAGAATTCAAGACCTCGAGATGAAAACCATGAGTTTAGCTGGCAAGGGGGAGTTTTCCCTGAGGGATATTGGTTCTACCAGCAACAGGTACATTTCTCTGTGACAGCCTACAAAGGGAAAAAATATTCTTAGCATTTTGGCTAACAAAATTTTAAAGTTTCTTAAAAAAAAAGAAAAAAAAAAGAAAAAAAACGCAGGCTGTATTTTTATAGCTGAAGCATGTGATTTCGAAGCTGGCTTTCCCCTCATGGCTCATACTGGGAATTTTGAAGTGAGTTATCTAACCCACTAACCACCCACTCTGACCTCCCCACACACACAGTCTAAAAATACTTATGAAACCAAAGTGTGTGTTAGATAGCAACCCTGAAGCACGCATGCATTACTTTAGCATTCTGCTTTTAACGAGAAAACACTAACAACCAGGAATCCTGACTTTGTTCTATACAGAAAAGAAAAATTGCCGCTGACGACCATTGCCATCTCCAGCTGCAGGTAAAATGCAGCCAGTGTAATTCTGCTGAACGGAAAAGTCCGTATGTTACACGGGTTAGAGAGGCACAAGCACAGAAAGAAACCTCCCTCCCAATGTATTTCCTTCTAAAGGGCTGTTGTAGATGGCGTTATGGTGCTTTATTAAAGAGGCTGGATTAGGCACTGGATTAGATGAGTAAACGTAACCTGTCACTGCAACAAGTTTTGTTTTGTTTCCACTATTCATAACATGAATCAGAGCCTTGTTGGGTCATTGCTTATTGCATTATGTTGGGGCACAAAAGGAGAAATATGCTTTTGAAACAGATTTTTTTTTCCCCTTTGGGAAGCTCTAAATATCTCCAGAGAGAGCTGCACTGTACCCAGGAGGACAGCACAAAATCACAGCTGTGGTTTCTTCCTCCTCCTTCAAGGAATTCAGGCTCATTGGTACCTTTATTTATTCATTTTTAGATGGAGTTGGACTTGCTGTTACCCCAGCTACTGCTGAACACAGAGTACACAGGATGGGGCTGTAATCACAGCAGGAGGGGCAAGTCTTTTCACATCCCCGCGCTTCGAGTTTCCCCATCAATGAAATGGAAATCGTGGGTCAAACACACCGAGTATTTTTCATACAAATGGCTTTTAAAGCAAAAGCTGGCTTTTTAATCACATTACATTTTCTTTGGAAAGTTCATAGGACCGACAATAATTATGTTAGACAAAATCAGAGGGAAAGTTGAGACAATTCCACCTCAAATTGACAACTGCAGAATACTCTGAAAGCAGCTGGAGGATGGAAAAGGCAACTTCAGAAAAAGTAGCAGAAATCATCCCGCAAGAAAAACAGCAAAATATAATTGTTTAGATGCTCAACGATCCATTACCATCTACCTCTGCCAGCACACTAGGTCAACAGGTAAACTGCTTCCAGAGAGTGTCCCTGTCTCGGCTGAGCATCCTGGAAGATCCCTCCCATCTAAGGTTATTTCGGGTTGGTGCAAACACGCACACAAACCCCTGGAGAACCACCTCTGGAAAGGACACCCGCAACACATGGACATCACCGGGCAGAACAAAATCAAGTGCGGCCACACGGGCTCCTGACTGCAAAAACAGATGGGAGTTTGGGCAACTATTTTTTAGAGCAAACATGACAGCACTCTCGTCTCCTGAAATAACCCTTCTGATTGAGAAAGGCTTGGATCCGAGTTTTCCCAGGTCTGATTAAGTGCTCTGGCCAGTCAGCCGTGATGCAGTCACTGAGCGCTATCACCACTGGCTCATAATACCCAGGGATGCTGTTCTTCCACAGCAAGAAAAAAAATATACATCCAGCAAACTCTTCCAAGGCTGGTATTCCCAGGTTAACAGAAGCTTAACCCAGAGGGGTGGAATCTGGGGATGGGTCCTACATTCAAAACAGCCGAGCCCCCTTCCGTCCCTGCCTTAGCATGGGGTGAGTTTGTCAGTGGACCTCACTGTATCTTGTGTGTGTTTTTTTTCTTATGGGAACACTATTAGGGCTTCCAAGATGCCTCCTGGTACTTCACTCCCAGATGCTGCAATGCTGCAGCTTGAAACATCCGTCCCCTTTTGGATGTGGCCATTTATCCTTCAAAGTTCCCAGCACACGTATATAAAAGGAACAGACCAGGGACGAGGTCAGAAGTATCTGTTACAGCGTAATAACTGCAGTCATTACAGACATCCTCAATTTTGGCAGTATGTGCTGACTCAAGAGGAGCAGTTAGGAGAAAAATCACATCAAACGCAGTTTATTCTGCAGAACTCCAGTCTCCAGAAACAAAGGTAGGGCAGTGAAATCTGTTTGAATACTAGCAGCTCCAGAAACCCCTCCTCGCCTGGAGATACGCCCCTTGATAAAGGCAGTGACCCAGGTCAGGAGCGTGGAGAAAGATGGATGTCGTTCGGCTGGAGTGTTGCAACGTCCTGCAGATAAAGCCTCCAGGGAGAGACTCCAGAAATAAACAGAATGGAAAGCTGCCAATTTTGGGGTAGATTTGGGTCCTTTTTCATAGTCAATGACTTCAAACTCCTTGATCTTTTAAAGAAGCACGAAGCAGAAATGTTTTTGTGTTTTCTTAAAATAAATAAATAAATTTTTAAAATCACAAAGGAAGACAAGAAGAGTGGCTCCAACAGTTTAAAAAAAAAAAAAAAAATCTATCTCCAAATGTAACTTTAGTTCCCTTTTAAATTAACAGCATTGCTATTACTTCTGCCAGTGAAAGGTTTTGGGTTAGCGGCATGGATACTGAGCCCCTCTGTGATAAGAAAGGCAGATTTTACAAAGCAGCCTCTTGCCCTTAGGAAAATACAATCCCAGACTCTAATGTCTTGCCCACAGGCCACCAAAAGAGCAGAACGATGGTACAGGTTTTTCTGCCAGCCCACATAGCAACTTGAGGTGATACCTTCCATATTTCATTAACGCTGCGCTGAGCCAAGTGATCTCCTCTTCCAACGCTAGCCACAAAGCCATGACTGAAATACTGACATATATGTAAAATAACTTTCTTTTCTCCACCACTTTCTTCCCCCAAAGGTGAGAAAGAATTTGGTCTAAAAATAAATTTAGCTCAGCACACTGATGGATAAAAGACTGATGAAGGCCAAAGCAGGGACACAGAGTCAAGAGACCATTTAATTAAGACTCTGCGTAAAAGGAGTATGTGGGAAAACATGAACATCTCCGATAAACAGCCCTGAACTGTTGCCTCCAGGCCCAAGCTGGCTCCCACAGATCCATCCTGATCACAACCTGTGCTGAGAATGCAGCATGGACACCCTCGACTTGCCTGTCTGCAGAGCCAGCATCGTTACAGCTGATTTATTAACGCAATCTTCACAGCCACACTGTGTCCCAAACCAGTCCAGGTGTCTAATCCTGCAGCAGGGTTTATTTACAAAGAGATAAATGGTTTAAGGAGAGCAAGGGGTCTCCTTAACACAAACTCCTAGAGAAATGGGTGCGCTTGAAGAAATCTGTTATTAGTAGCCCACATCCTTTGACAGAGCATGTCTCTGTCCGTCTCCAAATCAATCAGCTCAGAAATGAATCTTTATTGAGTGTCAAGATGCTATTATAGGTATCAGATACATATCAATCCAGGCTGCTTTAAGGAGATCTCTACTGACTGCCAAGAGAAAATCCATCACAGTAACAGGACCTTGTTAGTGCTGAAAGAGACACATGATTTATCTTTACGGGTACATCGTCGTGACATACCACTTTGCCGCACAGAGCCAGGCAAGTTATTAGATTGGGTTGTTAATAGCTAATTTAGCTGTATCATTGCCTTAGCACGGGGCTCCACACGCTCTGTGGCACTTATGTTACCAACACTTGTTCAGAGCACGTTTAGTGCCTCTGCCCGGTGCCGGACTATACTATGCAGACAGCCTTCGCAACACTAAACGGACAAGGTAATTTCTAATAATTTTTAGCACACAGGAAGACGTGATAAAATTAACAATAAAATTAACTGCAAAATGGCCAAAAAAAATAATCATCAAAGTTAAGGAGAAAAATAGAAAGGATGAGAAAAGCGCCATTCAACCATTTGTATTATATGCAAACATCTAGGGAAGAACTGCTATGATAATTTTATTGTTTGGGTGAAATTGGCAGTACAGTGAAGAAAATACTGATTTATTTTATTGTTTATACAGGCAGTTTAGTCTTAGCCAGACCATTCATTTAAAACATTGTGTGCTTGCTGTCCTCAGTCACCATGGTCTGTACTGCCTGAATAAGCAACTATTATTGACAGTAACCTCAAA
Source organism: Larus michahellis (assembly GCF_964199755.1). Taxonomy (NCBI): domain Eukaryota; kingdom Metazoa; phylum Chordata; class Aves; order Charadriiformes; family Laridae; genus Larus; species Larus michahellis. The sequence goes on along the minus strand of NC_133904.1, from coordinate 7,868,230 downwards.
CCCCATCCACAGCAAGCCCCGTACAGCTCTGGCACAGAGGAGAGGAAGGTATGGAGGGGCACAGGGAGTAACACACTGTGGGCTGCCCTCTAACTACGCAAGTCTCCATGTAATGCCACCATATGAACATGAAGACAAAAGACTGTAGGAGAATATCCCCTCCAGTACCACCCAGTCTCCACCAGTAGTGATCCTGCTATTAGAGGTTTTCAGAAATTGTGGAAACTAATCAATTCGTATGAAACGCATCCAAACTGATGGGAACGTCTTGATCTGTCCTTGTCCTAAAGCCTCTTCTGTTCTTCACTACGCTGTTAAAGAACCAAGCCAGATAATTTTATTTCCAGCTGTGTGATTGATAGTATTTCCTGCTAATTACTCACGTAGCAATAACAACAAAATTGTAGTGCTTGGGAAAAATAGCAGGCAGTCTGAATGCATTCAGTGACTAACAGAAATTTAGCTATTCTCTTGGCATCAGAGAGGTGGAGAAAGTCACAATTCCTGGAAGACAAAGTACATACGATGACACATTATTTGCAGCAATCTCCTATCACTGGTGTATTTTCACAAATAGCCTTGATGCGTGTTAAAGGAAAAAAAAATAAATCAGGTTTGAACACTAACATCCAAAGGCATAAGACAGAAGAAGGATGGTGTTTTCCTAGTACTTCAGCCTCCTCTGCAGTACAGCAAAAGCCTCGAAAAGGCAGAGCTCAGCGTGCTTCAGAATGATCATTTTCCTGCCAGCTGCAAAATATCCTCACCAGTCTTTAAATATTTCACAACTGCAGTACTTGGAGCTACTGTAGTGATTGAAGCACTTTTTAAAGTGACATTTTTTGCCATTAGAGAATAGAAACCCTTATAACCGTTATCTTCCTGGAAAACCACAACTACTAGACAGATGAAACTTTTGCAATACTTAGAACACTTAGAAACAAACATACAAATGCAGGCAGCCCTGGAGACACTGAAAATGTGTCCTGCAACAAAACTGCCGCTTGATGGCAGTGCACAGCATCGATCTTTGCACAGAACGATTAATCACAGTTTATTTTATTTTCCACTTATGCACAATATGGCATTGCTTTACTGAACAAGGCGGAAGACAGGCATTGGCAGAGCCACTGCCCGCAGCACAACCTTCCGAAGCAGACAGGAGGCACTGCAGGTGGAGGCCAGGAGATTGGAGAGTTTATTTGAAAGCATCATGCCTTCATCAAATTGTTATCTTCATAACCATGACTCTCACGTCCGCTTTGCTGTCAAAACTGGCCCTCGTCTAACAAAATCACCATCCGCGCTTCCTTACAAAAAATAAAGCAGGGACATGTATCTTGATTGATAAGATGGGAAATACGGTCGTTTCTAAATGTAACATAAGAGTATTTATGAACCCTCTATATCTAAATACATTCCACAGAGGAAAAGTAGTTGAAGAGTATTTTCATCCTCTTAAACGCCAAGTCCTGATCTCTGTTGCTCATTCCTCTGGAGAGGAGGGGAGGCAACAGTGCCAGCCAACACTGGGGATGGGACACAATCTCTTAGCATCCTTCCAGATGTTAACCAGCTCACTGGCTACACAAGAAACAAAAACCCTAAATTCAGAGCCTAAGAGGTATCTGTCATTTCAGCCAGTTTTTATTAAAACCCGTCATGTGACAATGTAAGGATTCCTTTTGCGTTTTCAGAAAACAGACTGAAGCAATCTAATAACTCCCCAAAAGAGGAGATCGTTGTCTCCTCTGCTTTCCCACCCCTACCTTGTACCAGCTCCGGCGTCTTTCTTCTGGAAGTCGTATTATTTAAAGTTCACATAAATGTTGCAAAGCAATGGTGACTTAAGGGCAGAATTTCAGACAAGTGCTCCTGACTTTGTTTAAGCGCATTGTTCACCAGCACATTCATACCCACAAAACAGGATCACAGAAGAAAAGATCAAATAGATAATTATGGGAGGAGGTCCTGCACCCAAATCACCAGCACCTTCAGTTTCAGATAATGGGGAAGAAGCATTGAGAAGGGGCCTCTCAGCTGCAATTTAATCAATGTCTCATCCTGAAGGAAGGCGAGGCTGATGGTCAGGAGGCCTCTTCCGACTTCTCCAGCCAAAGCTGCCTTCAGTAAATCATAGAATCGCCTAGGTTGGAAGGGACCTTTCAGATCATCTAGTCCAACCATCAACCTAACTCTGACAAAAACCATCACTAAACTGTATCTCTAAGCACTATGTCTACCCGTCTTTTAAATACCTCCAGGGATGGTGCCTCAACCACTTCCCTGGGCAAAATGCACAGAAGCGACCATTTCACAAGAAGTCCTATACTAACATCGCACAGGTCTCACAAGCTTGCCAACGCCTCGCTTAAGAGGAGCAAGCCAAGCAAACAGCCTCGTGATAACCAATCTGTGCAACCTAAAGTCTTCATTTAGGTACCCAGGAACTGGGAAGCAGCAGGTAGCTTGCCAGAGCATGGTGCAGAGCTCAGGTGGCAGCTGCCAGACACTCATTTCAACAGAAGGGATGACTTCTTGCATGAAGTAGACCAGAATTTGGGAAGCGGAAGATGAAAAGAATCTGGATCAAGGACCTAAGTAACACAAACTTAAAAGATGAGGTCAATCACAGTTTAGTGAGGAAACTATTTTGCCTGCAGAATGAAAGCAGAACCAGACAAGTTGCAATATGCTCCTCTCAAAAAATCAGTTTATTCAGGCGCCCCAAAGAACTTTCTTAAAACCAATCTCAAGAAGCAGGTTCTTCCACAAGCAACACAAGCAAATATTTTATTTGTAAAAGGTGCTCATAGGCCTTCCACTCATTCATAATTCAAAGACATTTTGAAGGTGGGGCAGAAAACTACTTTGTCATTAAGAAGAAATCAAGTACCCAACAAATAAGAGACAAGAGGTTTATCAGATCCTCTCACCACAGAGCTGAACTAAATATCAAGGCTGGCTCTCCTCATGCCTAAGGACCTCGGGAGAAAGTGAGACAGGGCTTCTGTACAGTGATTTTCGTGAGAAATCCCCACATCAAAAGAATGCGAAGTATGTTCTACTTTTTCTGCTGGACTGATCTCAGATATTCAGGCATCCCAGTGGCCTTTGTCACCACAGATGCCACTAAGCAAACAAATTCAACGTTAGTAGAAAAGTCACTAAACCACAGCTGCCAACCTCATGACAACATTTTACTGTAGGATTATAAAGGTATTTCATTTTGTCCTTTTGTCCCTCTGGTAGAGATTTCTGAAGATCATTAATTATTTAGCACACAATAGTGCACAAGTCACACCTGAAATGGTTTCAGCTCCGGTAAGAAACCGGCTGCCAGGCACGACACCTCGCTGCACTCACGGACATGGGGAACCATGGCGGGTGGGACAGACACTGCTGCCACAAGCCTCAAGCTCTCTGTAGTGTGAACTTTTTTCTTTAATGCTTTAATATGTATTCAAAAGAGGTTTTTTTTTTTTTCTTAAAACATGAACATCAGAGGTTATCTCAATTGTTTTTCTCAGGAATACACAGTGTACTTCAGCAGGGCATCATTGTGTGTAAGATATGTAAGTGGGAGAAAAACATTATAAGCATTATTCTTTTCTTCCCGTTTAGATTAAAGCAGGACACTCTGGGAAATCTACAGGAGTAGTTCATTCATTAACAGAAGAGAGGACCTACTGTACCCAACACCCAGGTTATACTAAGAGAGGGTCAACGCATTCTTTCTGAGGCTTTTGAAGTTCATACTTCATTAAGTCGCATGACATTTTGGCTTGGAAGTGGGAGCTCTCATCTCTATCAAAACTCTCCTTGAGAAACTCTGCAGGTTACACAGCTCATAAGTGGCAGTTTATACAAGAGACTCCATCCACAGCCCTGATTAAAGACCAAAGTCAATGGAAGCATTTTTATCAATTAAGTGTTTGCCCTCCCATGCAATCACCAGTTATGACACATTTGGGTTTGTCACTCCAAATAATGTGGGCACACCTTAGACAAACCACGCAGAGGAGGAGTGCTGTGATTTAAAACAAGTTTGTTCCTTTTAATCAAAAAGGAAAAAGGAAAAAAAATTTGCAGCGATACATCATCCTTCTCCAGCTGCTAATCTTTTCCATTTCACACCCACTGATCATTATCACCGTGAAAAAACATTCCTGTCTTAAAGGCAGATCTAAGGTTGTAGCCGTGGTAGTAATCAAGAGAAGATGACAATGCTTCCCAACTCATCCCCTGCATGCTACTCCAGTCCTGTTCCAACACATTCATACCCAATACTGCTTCTAAAAAAAACCAAACCACTGACTTCGGAGTGGCAGGAGATGCACGTGTCAGTAACGTTACAAAGATGCTATTGCTAGCAGATGCTGAAAGTCAGAAGCCATGCAGGTCACTTTTGAAGTAAGGTTTTCAGCTACATACAGTGTCCTGAGGAGTCGAGCTTGATCATTCACTCGCGTGCACTCTATATTTATTAAAGTTTGGCTAGAAATAAGGACACAGGTCGTGATCCTTGATCCTTTTGCAATTAAATCTCCTGCTGGATACTCTGCTGGATTCTCAATTAATGATGACATTTATAAAAAGATCAACACTTCACCTTTATAAAGCTCTTTCCCATTTTCTTTCTTTTCCCTGGATGTTAGCAATAGTTGAGTTTAAGCTAAGTGACTAATTTTAATTATTTAATATATAAACAGAGTTCTTAATGATTGATGGGGCTTTGAGGCTGCTGCCCATGGCAGCAGGGTTGGAACTGGATGATCTTTAAGGTCCCTTCCAACCCGAACCATTCTATGATTCTATGAATCACAACAATAAAAAGGTCACTTAGCAAACCTCCGTTGTTTAGAGCAATGTCAATCCTTTTTTTCCTATCCACACACTCGTTGACGATGTGGATATTCCAATAGCTTACTAAGAAGTACCTTACAATTCTCAAGTTGAAATTTTGACTTTCGTTCATAGAGAAATACACCTTTTATAAAAGGGTGATGATCAGCGAGGTCACTGCAAGCACTTGACAAAAACAAACGAAACTGAAGCTCCTAACTTCCCACCTCCCATTAATCAAAGACTTCTGCAACCCTCCCATTCCATCTGAATGATTTGGAGCAATTCTACCCAGAATGATTCAGTTCTTCAGCTTTGAGACCCTGGGCTTCCCGAGCACAAATCCCCAAGCAGTTCAGAAATAAGGTTTGAAACACTGTTCTTTATCCACTACGCTGTGCTCAACAGAGTTCCCATATCAATGGGACAGCACTGAAATACAAGTAGGATGTAGGTAAAGACAGTTTTGGATTTAATCCAACATCTGTGCATCAGTAGAGAAGTTCCCAATTACAGTTTGAGGCAGGTAAACAAAGGACTGTCCAGACACGCGGACTTCTTTTTTTGCACATCCTGCAGTAAAATGCACCTGAAGAAATGAATGTATATTAAGGGCCTTGTATTACAGAATATCCCCATTTCCACAGAATATCCATAGTCACACCAAAGACTACGTAAAGCATGATCCCTGTAATTACATGCTGGAAAGAAGACAACCCATGAGAGGAGTAGCAACAGAAATCAGATATACTCAATCCAGCCAAATGACAGTTGCTCTTTGTAACCTTAACCTGTGCGAGTGAAAAAGCTAGGAGATAAAGCTCGTTCTCTGCCAAAACTCTCCTCGTGCTACGCTGATTATGGCTCTGGAGACCACCTCTGGATTAAGTCAAGCTTGTATCACAAAGTTTAAGATCACTGCTGTAATGGGGAGAACTCAAACCTTCATCATCACAGTTATGTGAACCACAGAAGACTTTGTCAAGGACTTTCCCACTCTGCTACCCCACTTCAGAACATCACTGCTGGTAGCAGGACAGCAGCTCATGTTAGTACCCCATCGAGAGAGCTGAGGAAGGAGGACGGGGGTTTGAACATCTTTATTTCAAATTCACACCACAATATTAAGACACAGACTCTGCAAAGTAACACTGCCTTTTACGTGTTGACAGTGGTACAGATGGGATAGCTGCTTGACCTACAGCCTGTTTAAGCACCAGCATTAACGGTATCATACTGTGGTGAACCTTCCCTGTGCTATATTGAGGAACGCTTCGCTGATCTATCTCTTCTGGCACGAGCTCCTCTGCCCCATGATCATGCTGGTGTGAGCAGCTCCAAGCTCCTGGGCCAGGAAAAGCCCGTTAAGCAGCATTAATGGCAGGTAACGAACAGCTCTGGGCAAGAGATACAATGCTCCTGGAAGGACCAACTGAAAACACCAGCAACAGTCTGTTTGCAGAGGAAAGGCTGAGCTCATATCCCAGCCCAAACATGCAGTAATATAATACTTCGCTCCAGTTCCTGGCAACCTCATCGACCAGCAAACAATCAGACAATGCTTAAATGCAACAGACTTCTTTAATCACAAAAACACAATGCTCATTATTATTACTACACGATGTGTTTTCCACCTTATCTCTTAATCTTTACACTTACAAAGGCCACCAGTCTCATCCCAGCGGTCATAAGCTCTGCAGAGGCAAGACAGCTGATTTTCACAGAACAGGTAAATAAAAGTCCGAGCAGCCAAAAGAAGGTACCAAGAAGGATGCAAGGACCAAGGGAAATCTCAGGTTCCCAAAACACTTTTCATTACCGTAAGGTATTAATCTGGACAACCTGGTAATGATCAGATAGGATGAAATGCGCTCTTGCTCTCTAATTGGCTTCCAGGAACTGAACTGGAGACATCATTTTTTACTTTCTCCTCCTAAAAGGAGCTCAGTAATGCTGCTTATGCTATGTTTATGTTCTGCTCACACCTAACAACTCGAGATGAGATGAGCTGTCAATTAACAACACACCGAAAACAAAACTGTTTCGAAAGAGAGAGGATTTGCGTATATACCTGGCCAGCAGAGGAGGAGGAAGAGAGAAGAGGGAGTCACTGATGTATTAATAATGTTTTCATCAACCTATTTGTATTGCAAAGAAACACTATACCGAGTGCCATATAATCATTATTTTACACTGCGCTACATTTGACCTCAGACCAGTCCTCTTCACTCTCATGTGAGAATGAGGACTTTTAAGTACACCAGTCCAGTATTACATATTAAATACAAACCCACACAGAACGGTGGGAAAATAAACTCAGTCAGAAGATAAGACTGGGAAAACAAAGCCTCCAGATTAGTTAAGTCATACACTGTTCAAAAGACATAAGGATAATTTTATCCTGCTTTCTACCATTCATGTATTTCTACCATAGCATTTACATCAAATATTTGCATATAAGTTTTGTTCTCTTTTATTGTGCCCTAAACTCTAAGTTTCCTCAAAGTCAAGGTGCATTCAGTATGCTTGTGATTTAACAAATTTCAAGCAATGTTTAGTTTCATAGTAACACAGAATATGGTGGTGTATGCCAGAAGAGCCATTCTCCCAAAGTCAGGTCACACTACGTAATGTTTTAATCTTGCTTCAAGCACAAGACTTCGTACGGTAAGTAGAGAATAAAGTCCGACGCAAACTTCCAGCTGGTAATTAAAAGTAGGCAAAATTTAAAAGCTTCCATGGCATTAAAGGTCAATATAATCCATTATTTACAGCACACAACACTTTCCAAGGTACAGGTCTATCACCAGCTCTAATCGTTTCTCCTTCCTTCTCCTTAAAAGCCACTTTTGCAAGCAATTTTCCCTCCAAATTTTCCATCCTTGCATCCAGCTCTACCCTAGTTAGCGAGGTCTGTGCGTAGGACGATCAGCCCAGGATGGCTTCACCAGCTAACCCAGCTCTGAGCATGGCAAGGCTGTATGGAAAGCAGTTACAAACCTGGCTGGCAGCTTTGGCACAAATTTAACACAAATGCGTACACCCCCACAAATCCAGGTCTAATTTGACAGTCCCCATGTTCTGCAACAAAGCTGCTATTCAAGAGCGAGAGGAAGCTTGTTGCTTATTAACGTAGCCATCGAGGTTACAAGCTTCCAGGAGGCTGACGTAAACCATCCCCTGCTGCAGCACTCGCAGCACAGCCGAGCCCTTCACTGCTTCCAGTTCCTCCCTGCCACGTTTAAAACTCTGACCAGAAAAACATTACCACGGTGGGCAAGCACTGCACACCAGGATGCCCTATTTTCCACACAAGCAATTTCTTCTTATGGCCTCTCCACACACGAAGTCGTGAGAGCACAGCCACGCATTTGAGCACGCTTTGGGGAGGGGAAAAAAAAAATAAAATATAAAAGCAGGGGGATGCCTGTACGGTGACAGCATTGCAACGTGTCTCAAAACTTCTTTAAAATTGTCTGCTGGAAAGATAGAAGGGCTCTGTGACTTACCTGAGTATTACCACCGAGCGTTTGCAATTCAACAAATACCAATAAGGTCTTTGGGGAGCAAAGAAAAAAGGAGCAGCATCTCCAAAGAGGGTGGAGGGGAAGCATTTTGTGTGAATAGCAAGAGAGGAAAAAAACTGTTTAAATTTTGTACTCACATATAATGGAGCTTGCTGTGGATTAAGTTTCATGACCTCAGAACACTGAAACAAAAAAGAAAAGACAAAATTGAGACATTTTTGGTAAAATTATAAATACTTCTTCATATGCTGCAGAACGTTAGATTTCCAAAGCTCTATTATCACTTCTACTTTATTATTCCAATACTCACTTTTACACACCAATTTTCTATTTTCTCTTGCAGATCAAAAAAGGATCTCTCACGTTTTTTTTTATTTATGCTTACATTAAGCAAAGACAATTTTAAAATGATTTGTAGAGCAAAGCACTCATCTGAATCATCAGCAACATTGGCACTGAGAATATCCCAACCCTTAATTGCTATCTGTCCACGCATTCCCCCACTCCCACCTAAAAAATGTTTGTAAAGATTTGTAGTTCTGTCCGCTGTTGGAGAGGACCAATTACTCTGGCAAATACTACCTTGCCCAAGTCATTTTGGTGCCTTTTTTTTCCCCTCCCGCTGGATTGTTTGTTCAACAAACTTTTCAAAACTACTTAGAAATCAAGCCATCAAAAATTCTTCTTGCAAAACTGAAGAAAAACTTCAGAACAGATGATGCTCACGATTCTGCATCAGTATTTTTCATAGTCAAAAAACTACCATTACTCGTCCTACCAAGGTGATTTTAGTCAAGAAAATTTCCTCTTTCAGGTCTGCCCCTGGAATTTCTATATAACCTGCTGAAAGTTATTTGCATTGAGCTTTGAATCAGTTGAACCTGAATTTCACTCGGATTAGTTTCTCTATTGCAGTAGAAAATATTCACCCTAAACGAATGCTGTAAGTTTTCATTTATGTGTGTATTAAGCAGTCCAGGATCCTAAGATGAAGGAATGCAAAACAATTAAAAATGGAATTTCTGCTGTTGCTCATGTCTGCAGTACTGGTAATGCTTTGCAAATACTTCAAACCCTTTTTAAAAAGGAATGAAATACCACTCTGCTTTTCACACAGAAAACACAGGATCTTGTTCATACTTCATTCCCTTCCAAATCCCACAGTTTGCCTTTAGTGAGACAGAAATTAAACCACAGCTTAAGTTTGCTTAGCTGATTCCAGCTATCCTTGCTTCCTCACACGCTCTCCTTATTTTATAGAGAAGCGTTTTTGTACTGGTTGCTCTAACATGTCTGAGCTACCTGCCAAGCTTGCTCACCAAAACACAGTCCCTCTGCAAGAGGTCCTCCAAGGCAGCCAGGAGACGGACGAATATTTTGCAACAGTTTTAAATCTAGTCAAACCCATACCTATTTTCAGCCTCAAGATTTCCCTTCCAACAGCAAGAATGCCTCAAAATGGTTATGCTTGATAGTTTTCCCTGTATTTTCAGCTCTTACAGAGACTGACTTACTCATGAAAACAGGGGATTAGTAGCACCAGCTATCATTTGGGCAGGCGAGCTCCAAAACCAGCTCTGCAAGCAACCCTCACTTCTGCCCTACAACACGCTCCTGCCATTCCAGTCCTACTGAGGGCTCAAAAAGAAAATTAAAAAGAAACAAAAGCCAAAAAATTGCACAAACCCTGCCAGTCTCCCTCATGACCTACCTGAGTGTCTTTCCCCTACCCTGAACCAGGGCATCTTGAACAGGGGTACCAAAACGTTATCCAGCCAACAGTCTTTATCTTATCTTATGGAAATTAAACCATGGCTGGAAAAACTCCCTTTTAAGCCCACTTCACATTTGTATTTTACAAAGTGTCATTGCAATGGACCAATTCCCTCAGGAAGCAAAATTCAGGCCTCTGTTCTTACCGCAGCGATTTAGTAGTATTTGGATAAGATTTTTTTAAAAAAAATATTACAATACAGAATCAAACCAGTTGTGTCTCAGGTGATAATGCTTACAGGGAGTTAACATAAAGCATCATTTTCTCTCCACATCTTTTCAAGTCTTGACAAGTAATCAAACAACCTTTCTTTTTGCTGATAAAAGCATGATATACCTTCAAAGACAAAGAATCTATACTTTTGCACTTACATCAACTATTAAGATTACTCCTTATCCCCAAAATTTAGCCATCATTCTACACTATAGAATAAGGTGCAAGTTAAAGGATATCACATGAAAAATTCAGGAAAACAGAACATGACAGGTTTGTATTTGCCTAAGACACCACAGGCAATACACATATTCTACTCAAATTTCTCTCCGCTCCCAAATAATTAGGTTTTTTTTTTTAATTTTTATTGCCTATTTCAGTTTCTCAGCAGTTTGCTCTGAGGAAAGGAATTCTAATGCAGTCAAATATATTCCTCCCTCCTTTAACAGCTTTACCTCTTCCCTATCACAGTTCACAGGTATGCTATTGTCACTCGTGCCATTACACACCGTAACTTCTGTGATCTGAACGCTCACTCAAAAAGCAGAATGAACAAGCGCACACTCAGGAGGTCACACCTGGATTTCAACCGCCACTGTTTGCTTTGCTTCGGCAAACCCACGGGGCAGCAGCCGGCTTCTCACACTTGGTGGGGTGTTCTCACCACTGCCTCATCCCTCCTCACCACTGCTCCACCCAGTCACCAAGCCAAGGCTTTCTAAAAAGTCCCATCCAAAGTCTCATGAAATAAGGAGGAAGGCCCTAGGTGCAAGCCTGGGGCATGCACCTAATCCCCCCGAAGCAGGAGCAGGATCTAGACTGTTGTATTTTCCTCTCCCTGATGTAGGCTTGAGAAGCTGAGCGGTGTTGACAGGAGAATCAGGTATCTAGGCTGTAATTTCTGCCTCCTTTCTTATAGACTGTTTCACTCACACTTTAGCCTACCCTTTTCAGCAAAGCTATGGAGGGACCTATATTACACCAAAACTAACGCGTCTTTATCGGACATTTGGGTTGCAATGCCATAGAACTGATCAGCTGTGAGCCCCCTCTCTGCTTTCACGCTTTTTGTACAAGATGCCATTCTAGCACCTGCCACCAACACCCATCACACCTTCATAAAAAGAATAAACCACTGTTCATGTGCTCCATCACAAGGTCTACTCTGCCGGGTTTATCCAAAGTGAGAAGCTGTTATGGTACACATTACACTTGATACACTCAAGACATTTTATCTGGAAGTCCGAATGTGCAAACACTGCTTAAGCTCCTTTGGTAAAGTTTTTTATCAGTCCTTTTTTATGGAGCAGACAATATGAGTATGAGTAAGAATGTTCCTTTTAAGGCCACTGGTGGAAAACAGTAAAAAGAGCTTTCCGGGGCTGCGTAGCTCAAACAGGCTGCACTGAAGGTATCAAAGACCTGTACAAAATATCAGCTGCAGAAGAGCATGCCCTCAACAGAGTATTTAGGTTCCTGTAATTCAAGGAATCAAGTGAAATGGCCTCCTCTGATCTTTGCCATTCGACAGAAGTGCAGATCATTTTGTCCTGCTTCATCACCTTCCTGGCAGATGCCTGATAGCAGCTGAGTAGAGAGAGAAATGGGAAAGAGGAGAAAGACATGAACAGATCAGGAAAGGATGGGTTAGCATTAAAAAATCCCCCTGGGTAACCTCTTTCTGAGGCAGAGTTGGTTCTGTTTGAAATGAAAGTGCCACAAGTGGCAGAGTCCAAAAGTAGTAAATGCTTGATGTGCAAGGAAAGGAAAATATTGACACTTCCCACCAAGGAAAAAAGGGGAGGCCTATGAGTTCAAACTCATGACGTTTTTGTTGGGGTTTTTTGGCAAGAGAAGTGCACAGCAGCAGCAGTGAAATAAGGTGACATTGGTGAACACTTGGTCCTGTCGAACAAAAAAAACAGAGATCCTGGAAATACTTCCTCCAGGAAAATTCCCCCCCGCCCCCCTTACCTTACTAGTTGGCCCTTATATATCAGTAACTTAAAATGATTACTCATTTCATAATACACATGTCAGTCCGATTTTTCAAAGGATGCAAACTCAGTTTGCAAAGAGACAAGCAGGTTTGGAAGATATTTTATCTTGTTAGGAAGTGCTTTGGCAAAAACATATGAGAAAAACTGAGTGACAGATAAGCCTGAATGACTACTCTGCGTCAGCAAAGGACTAAATTTAGGTTTCTAGACAAGTGAACTTCTCCAACCAGTGGGTAGGCAGGGAACAGCCTCTGAAAAAAAACTTTAAAAAAAAACCAAGACTTTAATACAGTAAGAAAAGGGACCATACTGTTCATAATCAAACCAAGATTCATAAAGACCCTAACATAGTCAATTAGTAAGATAGACCACTTTAAGTGTAAAAATAAGGGGGGGGGGGGAAGAAAAAGAAAAGGTAAATTGTGTTTTCTCCTATATTAGAGGAGCACATCCTTCAAGTTGATGGCTGCTCTGAGCCCCAGAAAGCAATTTCTATCTTTTGGGGCAGGTAGCACTTACTCTATCAGATATTGTAGACTGCAGTGAGAGTATCTGGCCCTAGTGAGATATCAGTAGGGCTGCACCTGAACTGCCTTGGAAGCCAAACTAACAAGAATCAACAAATATCAATCCCACCTCCCTTGCCCAGCTCCCACCCACCACAAGATGTCATGCTATGGGCACCCTCGTGGCAGCCAGCAGATTCTGCTCCAGTAGCAGTTGCCTGTACTTCAAAACATTCATATTATTTCTTGCAAATAGCTGAATCTTTTGAATTTCAGCGTCTGGGAGTTTTATCACATGTTCTACAGCCATCCAGACACTTATCTTGCAATGTTTCTGGAATTGTATTAGGTTTTCCCCCTTAGGATAATAATGAAATCCCTTGCGTTTGCATATTTGAAATTAGGACATGAAATGTGAGTCCAGGTTCAAGCTCTTAAAAGTAACAGTGGTTTTGGACATTACAAAGATCTGCATAGGTCAGGAAAACTGAAAGCTACTGAAGCCTTCTCAAAATGGGAAGGATACCTTTCTGCTCTGTTAAGCATTAAAGAATTAATAGTGTGAATGGTATTAAAGTTTCTTCCAGAGAACTTGAGTGGTTTTTTGCCCAAAATTTCAAGGAAGAGGACAAACAACTGTGCTTGATTTCTCTGGGTATGGTAACATCTGACAAGGAAAGAAAGGGGGGCGGGGGGGGGGAACATTTATTTGCATTACTGTGGTTCCCAAAACCTCAGCCAGGATTAGGGCTCCGTTGGTTACGTGCTGTAAAAATGTCAATGCAAACAAAGTTTCTGCCCTGAAGAGTGTACAAACAAGCACAGGCAGTGGGAAAGGATACAAACACCAAGTGCCTAAGCAATAAATCCTCTTCATCCCCTACTCCTGGCTACCATTTAATTTAACCTTAATTAGTTGGCTTATTTCTTCTAGGCATGCCAGGCAAAGTATATATCTTGAGGACAAATCTGAAAGCAAGGCCAATGGTCCTCCAGATCTACCCAGCCCGCACACAAGCAGTAATCCCGAAGGCCTGTGAATGCCACATAAAACGGCTTTTTGATTTTCTCCATCGTGCCCCGTTCAGGCTTGCTCTTGCTGGCTGTAGGCTGACATCAAACGCCAGCTTCACTGCCCAGCTTCTGGATGCTTCCCAGCATCCACTCCTCGCTGCTTCGCTCCACGGACCATACGAGGAGTATGTAAGAAAGAAAACACGATGCTATTCCCAAGACCTTAGTCTGAGAGTCATCTGTTTAGGGATTTGACTTTTTTTTTTTTTTTGTTAATCAGAAAGGAGAGCTACAGGATGGGCAGAAACAAGTACGACCACTCTCAGCTCCAACAACTGGTCAGAGCTGTAACAAGCAGGAGAACAAGGGACATTAATCCATGTGGTATGTCTGGGAAAGCCTACCTACCCCCTTCCCTCTCTCCTATGCACTAAATACACTTCCATTTTAATTGTTTCAGTTTTTTCAAGCTTTTCAAGTTCAGTTTTAAGGTTTTTTTAGGAAAACTTCAGTTTTAAATATACTTCAAGTTTAAGCTCTGCCGAATCTTACTTGAATCTCAGTGACAATCTGAGAAGTGACAATCATCTTTTTCATTTCAGTATTTGATTTTAGAAACAGTGACCTGTATTTGCAAAGTTTTAACCATGCACTCCCAGCTGTACAAAAAACAAGCTTAGCCATAAAGAGCTCGTGGTTGTGGGTAGGAAAGAACAGCCAAAAAACACACGAAGAATCTGATGAAGTTATGGATCGCATGGAAAGCATTTGAATAGATAAGCAGAAAAGCAGAGAAAGCAGGATGGCTTTCCAGCTGCAAGGAGGACTGCATCACAGCATCACCGGGCTGAAAGTCAAAGGAGGATTTTTTTCTTTTCTTTTCTCTTTTTAAATGTAACAGAATTTACTTCGTACAAAACCATTCTGTAACACTGGTTTGTAAGGACTTCAGTCCTTGAAAGGGATAAACTTTCTGACATCAAGGCTCTGCAGTAACACTTCACCAGGTATTCCAAACTCCATATCCCAGAGAAATTAGAGAAGCACTATTTATGCTAGTTATTTTTAAGAGTAAGCTGTAAACAGACTTTCTTTTGTACTGTAACATTGCCACCAATAAATATACCCACAGTGGGAGAACCTGCATTATAGCCAATCCTCAGATCTTCACCCTTTAGACAAACAACCCACAAGCTGTAAAAGAGTTTAAAGAAATCCAAGGATTTCCAGGGAGCACACATCCACCCCCTTCGGCTGGGCTGCATTGCTTCCTTCTATACAGCTGCACTACAAAAATAAAATGAAGCTTCCAAAAACACATCACTTCTCATTCAACAAAGCACAGTGTCCTCAAGGGCACTCCCCCACGCTCTGGTTTTACAAAATGTTAATTTATGAAGTGCTTAGAAGCATCAGGAGGATTAAGTTTCGGGACCTAAAGTGCTCCTGCTCTAAACTATACAAGATAAAGAAAGATGGGGAAACAGCAAGTGGGGGGACCGGAGAGCAGACCAACCGGCCATATACAGAAGGATTCCTACTGGAGCCACAAATTTCATGCAAAGAGAACTAAAATAGCAACGTCTTTCACAAGTTTATTGTTCTCCCCTAGTGCCAAGGGAATTACTGAGCTGGAATACTCCCCGTTTCTTATGAGTGGTATATGACATTACTGCATTGTATTACCCACCACCGGTCTCACTTTTTCAGTATAATACAATTATTTGAAAAAAGGTCCTTCTTGGTTTGGTGTTTTGGTTTGGTTTTTTTTTTTTTCCTTTTTGTCTGTAGAAAAAAGGTCTGAAAATGGAAAGAAACAATGACTTGAGAGGTTTTTTTAATTACTTATACTTTCTTGTTTGGCATTTTTCCTGGGTGTCTTCCTACAAAGCTCAGATCTGCAATAACTTACTCTCATCCTGTGATGCTGGGTGAGAAACAGGTTTCTTCACACACTTTGTCCCACAAGCTTCACGCATGCTGAATGAACTCCAGAAGTCACCATTCATAAAATGAACGGGCTTTCTAATTGGTGTTTTAATGCCCCCTCCTTAAAATTCGTGTGAAAAGAAATACAAGAAATCCAGGTCAAAAGCTATAAACAGCTTCGTCAGGAGAAACAAACCCATAACCCAGTTCTTCAACGATGTGCATGGAGAAATTTGTATAAATAGAGTAACTGCAATTGCAGTGACTAAAATAAACCTTAAGAAAGAAGATGATCACACGTCCTTCCAGGCATCATATGACTAGATGCAGAACGACATTCCCTGTAGCTACACGAATGCTTAATTTTACATTCTGGTCAGAAATAGGAGGCTGGAGGAATTAGGAGAAATAACCCATCCCAGGGTTATTTTGCAGACACACAGGAAAGCGATACCACCAGCAAGAGCCATCGACCATGGAAAGGAGAGGAGGTGAGGAAATGAGAAACCACGCTTCAAACGTGTGGCAGCAAGCAAGTTACCAGCATATCGCAGCATTGTGTTTACTATCACAGCTGAGCTTAGAACTAAAAAAACCTCAGATATTTGTGTACAGTCATCTGAATTTATGTTACTTGCTAAAGGTTATGTTTTGTCACTAAATTCATTGCTCAAAAAGAAAAAAAAATAATCTCTTAGGCAGCATTTCCACAGGTGATACTGCTTCCCAGCTGTGTCCTGTCTGCAAACAAAACCATATGCTGCCATTCAATTACAAACACACAGGAGTTTCTTTTGGCTGCGAGCAATGGAAAGGAGGTTTAAAGGTTTTGTGTTGGCCTGGCTCTACCATTGCTCGCCTCCAAAGGTGCGCCAGACACATGCAGATTGCTTTCACAGCAAGGAAAAAAACCAAAACTTCATGACACCTTTCTCCCCCTAAAAAAAAAAAATTGAAAAAGAACATATTAAATTGCAAAATCAGCCTAAAATCGCATCTTTTTTTTCTTTTAACTGTGTTGGAAAGCTCAATACCATGGCCTTCACATAGAAAAGCCCACCAAACAGAAGTCAAGGAGTTGCTACAGCTGAACAACTTGCAGGTTACACCGCAGCAGAGGGGCCGGGAGCCTAGCTGGAACACAAGCTAACAGAGCGTCACTGATTTAATTGACTGATGATTTAATAAAATGCTCTGGATATAGATTAACTCGCTTTGCTTAATGTAGCTCAGCTTCCTGGCAGCAGGAACTGGCCCAGTGCTGTTCCTGGGCTGGGAGCTGGGCTGCCCAGGGGCTGCACCCACCACGGCTCCGGGGTCATCCATGCCACTTCCCTTCCCCAAGTTTATCCCGTTATCTTTCCCAAAATAATGAAGCTTAACACAAAGCTAAGGTACAGGCTAGCATATAAAATAATAGAAAATAATAAAAATAATAAAAATAATGATAATAATAATTAATAGTAAATAATAATTTAAAAATAAGCTTAAGTCTTCTTCATGCTATAGTAAGTCCCTTACCCACCTCTACCAGCACTGCTTTACTCCAGAGATAAACACCTGGCCAAATACTCATAGCCTCAGGACTGAGTTTCTTTTTTTTTTTTTGCAACATTTCAATCTCATAATTGTCAAAAAAAAAATAATCATTTAATGGATTGCTTAATTCCTACCCAAAGCCTGGAAAGAAATGCAGCAGTGTAGGGTTAATAGAACCTACGCCTGGCAGAGGAAGGCAGCAATCTCTCTCAAATGTGCACATCTGGTTTCCCTGCTCCCATCTCTTCACCCATTAGTAGACAGAAAAAAACCAAACCCACAAAGCAAAACCCACAGCGCCTATCACTCCATATGCCCAACTTCAAATAAAGAAAGATACTGCAAAAGTTGGAAAAACAGAGAGTAAAAGGATTATTAGCTAGCTCTAATTATACAAACTGATCTCATCCTCTTGTCATAAGCCTCTTTCCTGTGTCCGGAATCTATTTGTGCAACATAAAGACCGGCCTTTTGTAAATGTCCAAGGGTCATCAACACAGGGTGATTAATTTCCCATTTTATAATACACACATACTGCCAACGGATTAACTTGTAATAAGATCTAACCCTGCCCTCACTTGTCAATTTTTTTTCCTTTAAAACATTACTAATGGCAAACAATATTTAAGATACCAATTTGTAAAATCCAAACAATGTTTCAAAAGGAGCTATCATGCTGCTATAATAAAATAAAAATCACAGACCACATCTTCTGTTCAAGTAGCTACATCCTAATAAAGTTAAGAACTAACAGTCGACTTGGATTAAAGCGCAGCATGTACGCAAAAGCACACGTATGTTTATACTCAAATTAAGTCTTCCAACAGGTTCTGGAGCAGCTGTTTCACGTATGCATGAGACATTTATCTCAGGCTCAAACGTTAACTTCCCGAAATCCTTAGCAGACATTCTACATGCCTCTTTAAATGACTAAAATCCAGTTTATACCTTCCAATACACTTTGTAGTCTGCATACACGTTTTGGCAGTAAGTTGTGGGGAAGCTCTCAATGATAACCAGCTCGTGTTTGTAAGAGCGATTATTGACTTTGGGAGCTTAACGAGGAACCTCTTGAAAAGCCCCAGTTTTCAAAGGACAAGTAAAACCACATTTTTCTGCAGAATGGGGGTCCACCCCACAGGGTATCAAGCTGGGCAGCCAAAGCAGAAGCATTGGGTAGTTAATAGTTGCTAGTTACCTTTGACAGCAGAGGTGTATTATATGGGATTGAAAGTGCCTCGGGACCCTCAGCACCAGGTGAAGAACGGTGGGGAGGGAAGAACAGAATTTGGAGAGTATTTCAGCCAAACATATAAAAGGATAAACACGATGGGCAGCTGTCATCAGCACCAAAATGCCTGCAGCCTGGCAGTGGGAGAGAGCAACGCCTCCAACTATTGACTCCAACAACTCTTGACTATAACATATGCTCTAAAACCAGCTTTCTCCACCTTACTATTCCCCTGACTCTCAGAGCTGCGTTATTTTAGGTACTACATTGAGCAAGGATGTTTCCAAAGAAGAAACAAAACCCCCAAACCCAGAGCGGCGAGATAAGGTCCTGCTTCTCTCTGTGCCCCGCAAGCCACAGCGCTTGCACTGCCTTCCCAAAAATGCAGGTGTGGAGGAGAAAATCATGAACGAGGCCCAAAGCACCATGCGCGTCTTCATGCTGACAAATATTATTAAATATTTCCTAGCATGTGCAAACCAGGTAGTTATACAATGCATATTTTATTAAATGCATGCACCAACCTTAACTGCTAAAACCACAGGTAGAGGTTGGAAAAACTGGCATCAAGACCAAGATCCAAGAGACACCTCCACTCTCATTTTGGTCAGAGCACCTTCTGTACACGATATTTTAATGTGCTTTTCCTCTCTGAAGAACACATCAGACTCACTTTTCCCTTTAGGCTCCCTTTTGCAAATGCTCCCACTCTGCAGCTTTAGGCATCGCGGACTTACTCAGGGAAAGCCTGGTTGGAATTTTTTTTCAGAAGAAAACTTCATCAGAAACTTCAGATTTCCTACTGGAGAACCTGTGTTAACCCCACTTACTGTGGCACAGGACAACCACATCTGCCACTGAAAAATTAAGAATTGTTTCTTCTTAAGTGCTCTTTTTCTTTCAACTCACAAAACTACAGGAAAAATATTCTCCTCTAACAAGTACTTTACTTAGGTAATCACAGAATACGCTCCTTTTACTGGAGCATCCCTTCCAAGGCATGACACTCTCAAAAAATGCACATCATGCATCCAGCAAGTGCAATGATGGTGTCACTTGGTACCACATCCCCAGGGTGGAAAAATCAGAGCTGCCAGCTCTGTTCCCAGGACACTGTTATTACATTACACATCCAGGGAATGCCACACAAAAAGTAAAACACCAAGCAACAAGAAGTATTACATCTCTAAAACAGACGAGAGAGAAAACTTACTCAAATCTGATTCTTAAATTAATTAAAGCATCAAATAATAAAAATCCAAATAAGCATAGATTCTACCTACTTCCAGAACCCCACTTCCTGGGTTCAAGCTCACACCCAAAAAAAGCAAACTTAGCAAACAGACACCCCACTTTGCACCTGAAATCATTTCTTTCAACTGCCTTTACAAAGTGGCCTTTCAGACCAGTCCCTCAGGAATCGAACGGGTTAAGTGCCCACAGGTCCCAGCCTCCCCAGTAAATCATTTATTACCCCAGCTCGGGGACAAGCAGCTATGCAGAACCAAGAGCCCACGCTGTGCAGCTGTTCGCCAGCCAGGCAACTCTCTGCAATTACGTTAGAACGCAGGATTAAGCTTGGGGAGTGGAAATACGTCCCTTTATTACTGGGGTTTGGTGTTTTTTTTTTCCCCAAGTTATGCAGCTATTTTAAATGTTACAGAGCTCATTAACATGAAGTTCATTAAGCAGTTACCACTGCATGAATGAAATGAAAAGATTATAATTGTAAGCACAATTATGGAAATACTAGACCAGCAGGCAAAAAAAGGAATGGGTATGAGAATGCGGCTCCTAAACTCCAGTTTAGCTTTTTTTTTTTCTTCCAGATCAGAGGAGGCACACCCAGAAATCAGACGTGATGCAGAGGCTGGTTCCCAGGCGGGAGGTCAGGTGAGAAGCTCTCACTGCCTGTGTTAGGGCTCCCCGGAGATTTCTGCACTGCTGCCATGCAAGGAAGAAGTCATCCCCTTGGTCACCCCCAGGAAGGGTCTGGCACCTTCCTCAGCATCAAGCACTGCTGGCTGCAAGCTCACTGCACTCCAGGAATTAGCAGCAAGTTAAGAAACTACAGTCAAATCAAGCCACGTATTGCTTCTCTTACACGGCAGCTGGTGTCATGCATTCCTCCTTTAAACATGGCCCATACATTTGGCTAATGAGCATCAACGTTCATGATGAACCTGGAGACCAGCTCTCAGCCAGTCACATATTCATTCCCGATAAAGCAGGTTTCATTCAGAGTTTTGCCAAAGACTTCATTTTTTTTTTTCTCAAGCTCTGAAAATAGGTATAATTCCCCTGCCCAACCCACTGGAAAAAGGAAACCCAAATAATTACAATAAGTACTTGTCTCTCTACAGTAACAGCAGTTTATGATTAATCCACCCAGCTGTTGCCACAGCTCAGTAACGCCAAATGATTTGGACCCGGTATTGTCAAAGCACTGGTCTTCTCAGACAAGACCATGGAAAATGTGAGCCACTGCAGAAGGTAAACAGGTTAGAGACAGTGGGAGGAGAAAAGAGACAGCTTGTGGTGATTTTCCTCCCTCCCTCCCTCAACAGAGCTCAAGCATGGCAAGCGCCCATTTCCAAGCAATACTCTCGCAGTTTCTTTGCTTCAGGCTAACAGTTTTTGCAAATTCAAGTCTTTTTGGAGAGAATGGGTGTAACTCCATGAGTCAGAACAGCTACTGTCAGTAATGCAATAACCATATATTCGCTTTTAGGTCAGATCCATCCCCTGATCTGGTTCACCACACCGAGAAGCTGGTCTTAATAGAAAAACAAACCCAGAAGCCTCAATGCCACAACTGCTCCAGGACAGACAGATGGTTGTCGTGCTGACTGGGAGGCATGTCCAACCAGCAGCTGGTGGGACCTGAGCTCTGATCCTGACCAACTTCCACAGAAATCTTCAGGCTGTAACCACATGCCTGCCTCGAGGATGTGAAAGTCATATCTTAAAATAACAGTGAAAACCAGTCGATGCTCTAAGTATTAAGTCCTATTTTACACCAAAGCATATGGCTGATGTAAGGCCTGAGGCCACACACCCCTTTCCTTTTATTTTTTGCTTCCACTGCAAAGAAGTTGTATTTTATGGCAAAATAACTTGTTGAATTTGCCTATAACACGTGCTTTGATATCAGCATCCCTTCCTGCTGTCAAGCAGGTAAGCTGGGTAAACCCATTCCCCCAGACCCCTTGCCTCAACCCTTGCTTGTACCTGAAAGAGCTGCCAAAACATTTAACCTTACTTTAACTGCATGAAGCAGTACAGGTGGCTCCAAGATCCTTCAGGTCCTTCTCACACCGAGCAGGGAGGAGCGAGGCAGGTCACGACACTCAGCTCCTGGAAGAGAGGGAAGGAGTCATCATCAGGTGCAAGGGACAGCACAGCTGCTGAGGGTCCCAACATCTAAGCTGGCATCGCAAAACCTTCACTGAGGGAGATGGAAACCATCGTCTACCTTGCTAGCCATCTGGGCGGCGTGTGCTGGCTCCTGCATTGTGACCTACCCCAGGATTCCAAGCACAGACACAGGGCAACGACCACACTGGCTACCCATAGAGCCACAGGGGCATCCGGCACCATCTAAGAATAATTGTGCTGCTGAGTTGTATTTGCTACTGTCCTGCTATTTGGTTTATCCCCAAAGCTGCTGATCTGTTGTCCCTCATCGTATCCCAAACCACTAAGTAGGCCTTAAGTTCTTTACACCCATCTTAAACACAACCCCTCCAAGACAGACTTCATCAACTATTTGTGAACTCCCTTACAGTAAATATTTTAAAAGGAATAAAAGCGCCAAAAGCAGATGACGGCAGGTGACGGCCAGCAGATAAAGCTTAAATCTACCAGCAAGTCTCTGCCAAAACCCTTCTGGGTTGCCTGCACTTTTCCCCAGGCTCTGGAGCAAAATCTACTCAGTAGATTCATCCACAGGGATGAATCTGGTCTACTGAGTACACCTGGAAACAGCAGGTAAAGCGGGTTAAGTGTCAAAAGGAGAAAAAGCCCAGGTTGGGCTTTAGCTTATTAAATGCTGTGTGGGAGATTTTATTAGCTAAATCAAAGTCATCAGGGCACCTTAGGCCATTATTTGGTTACCACACCAGGGAAGGTTGTGGCTACACACACATCACCGAACACAAGCACGACACGCCGACTGCCTCCTCCTGTTCTACCAGATAGGGGAGACTCTGCCCCTGCGCACTCCCCGTTGGGAAAGCATCCGTAATCAGGGAATCTCACAGCCTGAGCCAACCTGATGAGTTCAAAGTGCAATTACAAGCACAGAAGTAACAATGGCAAAACTAGTTACCGGCTGGGAAATCAATTGTCTTGTGTGAATTAGCTGGGGAACATACAACACTGGAAAATAATTCATTGCACAACAAATCTCACTCATTCATCTACACAAGAAACAGCATCACCTGAACACCTCAGTGTCGGTTTTACACAATGTTTTCTTAAGATTTATTGCTAAAAGTCTCATCCATTCTGCTGGTTGTTCCTGCTGAGAAATGGGGAGAGTGTTTTGCATGGCACTACAGGGTACTGCGTGCTAAAAGGCATTTTACTACAAATATACATATTTAAACATAGACCAAATTGGAAAAAAGAAAAGAAGTTTGCCCTCTTGTTCCTCCTAAAGTATCAGGATTATGCATGAATTTCTTCATAGCAGTGTCACATATCCCTGAACATATTCTTATGGCAAACTACTGGAGCTGAAAGAAGAATTACCTGAACTCTTAAATCCCAGTCAAGAGCACACAAACCCTCTTTGAATTCATTAACCAGTAAAAACCATCCTCACAGTCACAAACAAACAGACTGGAACTTCCCTCCGGCATTCCTGTAGTATTACTTTCGGGACCACATTTTAAAAGATGGTTACTGTTTGATAAAGCAATTATTAACTACGTTAAGCAAGCAAGCAACCAAGGCTCCTACCAGCCACCTCGTGTTGATCTCCAAGTAACAGCTCTCTCCGAGGCATGTACTACACCACCACAGTGGTTTCATTCATTTGTGAGACACTGATAACTTTGCTTTTAATACCATACTTGTAATATTTTGGCAGAGAAAGCAGAGTTTACTGCTATTCGTTTGAACCGACAAGCAATACGGGTACAGCTAACACTGTAAAGTAAATAGTGAGTATGCTGTGAATCACCGCAGGTTTTTCATCATATACACCAAGGCATGAGGGTGTGTGTGTATGGAGACACACATGCAAAGCTCACTTGGATGCTCATGACTTGGAAAGTATTAGCAAGCGGAGAAAATCAACTGGCCTGGCAATAAAAAGCAGTAAGACAAGATCATAAAAATTCCTCCTCTGGGCTTTTTGTTTTTTTATTTGTTTGCTTTTATTCTGTAGGAATTCTTAGATTGCTACAGAAAGAAGCAAAGAATATTAAAAAGTCTTAGATATAGAACCTGCACAATCAGTAAGGCTGTCCATGTCAAAAAATCAATTCCCCAAAGAATTGATTTCTGCTTCCTGTGAAACTGCTATGGGATAACTCCCGCGTGCCTAAGCACACCCATTTCAGAAGAAAGATTTCCCCATGTGGATTCCTTCTCCTCCTCTTCCTTTACTGGGAAATCATTACGAAGTGTAGGTAAACACTGACATAGCTCCTCTTTTCTGAATCTTTAAAAGATGGTTTAAAAACTATGTTTCATGGGTGAGGTCATACTGCTTTACAAACCAAAAACTGTTCTGTGTCATCACAGGAAGATGATGACATACACTGTTTTTTATAAGGAAAGCTGTAAAAAACAACCGAGTTTCTCCACTTCTATGCTAACATTCCAGTATTCTGACCCATAACTCTGGATCATCTGTACCCAAAAGGGCCTATAGTCACGATAGCCACGATATCACACAGTACTCACTAAAGTAAATGAGAATGTAAAGGAGAGTCCTTTTGACACTTGCCTTTACGCTACCTATTATGCTTGGGTTTAATAAGAGGAAAAACCCCATCCTGTTTGCTAGGACAAGATTATTTGATGGCAGACTGATCATGTCTTGCTCCCTACGTACTGAGACAGCTGAAGCAGAAGTTACCCATGCCACTGATGAATTACTGAAACATGCTTATGGAAGAGAGAGGGAAAGAAAGTTTAAGGTCTGTATTACAGCTGTTTAGACTTTTAAAAAGACAAGGTAACTGACCCTGTGGATTATGTATGCAATTCCTGCAACGGGTAAATTCTTTTCCCAAAGAGCCCAATGGCTTAGAGGTGATCTGCATCTGATGCCTCCTTTACAGGCAGAGGAGCCAATCTCTACATTTCTAAATTAAATGAATGGCGGGGACTAACACAGTGGAAAAAAAAGGAGTTATCCTGTGTTGAAAGTCTAATTTGGAGCAAACAGCTGGGGCTCTCAAACACACGTTTGGTAGAGCCCCAACACTTGGATCTCATGGTTTCCAGTTGCTCTGCTGGTTTCTCAAACACTCACCCTTCCCAAACACCTCCCGGCACAGAGGAAACCACTCCTTTAAGCTTGCCCTTTTTTTTTTTTTTCCCCCCTGAACACAAACCCATTTTATTTTTCTGAGAAGTGTTGGATGTTTTGTTGCTCTGCCAGCTGATCGCTTTAACACGTCAAACGAGTTATCTCACCATCTGGTTGCAATTGCCATCATGAAGCTTCCAACAAATTCAAAAAACAGCACCAAGATCAGGGCACTAACGGTCTAGGAGATGAACTGCTGATTATTTGGGATTATTTGATACAGCTGGAACCTTGTAACCTTTTGATAGCCAAGACACCCAAACACAGCCAATCCCACAGCTACGGCACCCAAACCAACCTCTGGAGTATTTCCAAATTTTGGCTGTTGCCGGCTATAAAACCTCCTTACAATTTCATATCAAATGATGTCAAGGAAAACACTGCTTCTCCTCCTCATCTCCCAAATTACTGCGTGTACAACTACATGCTGCTGTTACCTTTTGCTTTAATACACAGCCTATACTCATATACCATGATATTTTCATTACAGGACATCCTTTTCCTGCTCCTATAGCGTCTCCCAAGAGAAACTGGCTCACAAGACCTTCTCGGAAGTTTGTCCCGTGGTCTGAACCATGTTTCCTAATTCCTTAGGGAAGGGAGCCCGGACACACTCCGCTCGGACAAGGCATTTCCCACAGTCACATGCTACAAAGCCACGTTCAGAGCAGCAGCTTCTTCCCTCAGTTGACCTCAAGGGAAAGTCAAGCAGGTCCCCACCAAAGCTAGAGATGAGCAACAGCATCCAAGCTGCTACAGCACTCAGTGAGACAAATCGATGTACATGCGTTGGCAATATAAACAGAAGAATTACAAATTATTTGCCTAAAAACTGCTTTGCTTTGGACAAGCATAAATGCAACATGGATCCAGTAACTGCCACATCACACTACATGTTTAGCTGCAGAGCAGAGGGCAGATTGCAGCTCATTACATTTTGACGCACACACAAGGTTCCTCTGAAAGTAAACGAATGATTTTGTTTAGAGGGCAGCATCTGATTTGGCATGCTGGATGAAGAAAAGCCAAGAATTCTAAAACAATAGAAAGTAAAACATATCCATATTGCACACGATTGTACACACTGCAGAGCAAGTGATAACATTAAGATGTTAAGTGGAGTCCCATTAATCCTGATTACCAAGAGATGGGAGACAAAAATTCTTTCATATACACTAAGGTAACTTTTGAAACTTAAAACTCTCTGACAGTGTTGCCTTGAACTTGTAGATAGAAATATTCCCATTTCGGTGGAAAAGGGAAGCAAGGAAGCACCCAACCAAGAGCGCTTCCATGCTCACTCTAGCCCTGGACAGACACAATCTTTTTCTCTAGAACTTGGAGATCTGAACAGAAATGAAAAAAATTTTGGGTTTGCTTTTTACTTCCACCAGCAATTGCAAAGCAGTGAAACAAATAGACCAGGGATGCTTTATGCATCTCCGCCTTGCCTCTTCACGATAACCTGAGCTCCATAAACTCAACTTGTGCAATAACCCCCAGGAACCTGTTTCCCCACGAGAAGACAAGGTGTCACTGAAAGCAGCAAAACCCCCCTACCTCTGAGAGCAGAGTCCTCCACAAGTGCTCTTGAAAGGCATACGACATATTTTGAAGGTTAAAACCAGAAGAAAAAAAACCTGGAAAGTATAACAGTATTTTTGTGCACCATTACAGTTTTTACTAATAACAAAAGCAGGACTTGGTCCAGAAATTTGTCCATTTGAAGTATGTCACAGCATTAATCCCAAATAGCAACTGCTTCTTTCCAGTCTTGTAAAAGCACATCAGGATTGAGATAAGGACTTCAAATTATTTCTGCAAGACCATCATGGCTGACTGTCTGCAGGAGATATTAAAACTTAATTCTTGGAGAGTTTAAAATCTGTGCAATGCATTAACACTTCATTGAACCATCATGGCAAGACCAGCATCCCCCTTGATACTGGGGAACAATATCAGAGTGATTAGCTAAAAAATAAAGCAAACAGCAGCAAGCTGCAGTAACATCTCAAGTCCCCAGCCACTCCTAAAACACAAACTCTTTTAATTCTGCAACAGATTCTTCTCATTCTCCCCTCCTTTTTTTTTTTTTTGTTTGTTTATTTTTGTTTTCTTGCTCTTCCCATCCAGGGAGCAAAGCCATAGGAACCATCTCTCCTCTACCATAACATTCAGGTTACAATCTGAATGAATTGTGCCCTCTGGCTAGCACGGGCCAAAACCCAAAATAAATCCCCTCCAGAAGACCAGGAAACAGAGGAAGCACAAACTGTGAAGCCAAGGACTACTTCAATATGGCCAACACCAAGAGCTATGAACACAATGCCTCAACACAAAGGAAAACACTGCTTAACCACAGTCCCCCGCTTAACAGAACAGGCCTATCTTCTTTGAAATACTGGGTGCAGCTCGTGAGCAGGGCACGCTAAACGTTTCCTGGGAAGGAGACATGTCACCCCAGAACAGGATGCAACCCTGAGTAAAGGCAGAGTGGTTGTAAACAAGAATCAGGCAAAAATTTCTGTTGGAAGGTCCCTTTGGAGGTCATCTGTTCCATCACCCCGCTCAAAGCGAGGCCATGACTTCAAGGTTATGACATTATCCCCATGCTTTCATTGTTCAAAACTGTCCCAGTCAACTGTGGCCTCTGTCTCAATTCCCACGTGTACAATTGAGCTAAACAGGCTCATGAGCTCCACCACCACAGAAATGAAGTCAAAACCTTCATCAGTTCCAAGGCACTCCCAACCTCAGCCATGCAGCCTGCACAATTCACGTATTTAATCTGACTTTTCCCACATACAAAACTGATTTTCTTCCTCATTTCCACACAGTTTCAAAAAACAATCAATAAAATAAAGAACTTGTACTGTACTTAGAAATCTTTTGATAAGGAAGGGAACATGTACACGTTGGAACCAAATATCAGCATGTAACATGCACTGACACATTAATACAAGCTTCCTCCTCCATGTTAAGAATCATCTTGGTATAAAATACAAAGTGCAAATCTGTATTCCTGTCTGCCACTGCAGCTCTGGCCAAGGCCAAGGTCCCTCCATGCCGAGCGCCATGGAGAAACACAGCAAGAACCCCTTTGCCACCATGTTTACAGGTTAAAGAGCTAAATGCTGGGAGGGGACACAAAGGGCCAGAAAATGAAGCGACCCGCCCAAGGCTTTAGAGATGACTGACAGCACATTCTGTAATCCGGCTGGTATCGCCTCTCCACCCACCCTCTCCACAGCAGTGACATCCCCGCTTTCTTCAAAAGCTGGCTGCTTCCATCCACTGCCATGCGGCTGCCCGACTCTGCCAGACACCAGCCGGGCAACCACGGCATTAAGTCACTTTACTCCTCAAATCAACATGTCACTGGAGCTGCACAGCACTTAATTATATAAATTAGGAGATCTGTATAATGGTCCCAAACCAGTAATGAAAGAGAAGGTCTAATGATGCAACAAAAATCTGCAACCCAGCGCTCAGATTACGGGTGAGTTACACAACAGCTCAAACAAGTAAGCATTTAGGCGGGTAGCTGCAGACTCGTACAGTGCAGATCACGTTTGCCCAGAGCCATCATCTGACTCCAAACATGTGAGATCCACTCAAGCACACCTTACCTACCTGCCTTGCCCCTGAAGCTGAAGGTTGAAGGCGAGGGGCTCAGTGTTTGAGCAGGAGTGCCATCCACAGCAGAGCAGAAGAGATGCTCCAAAGCGAAGTCAGCCCTTTTCCCAAATCTCCCTCCCAAATTCACATTCAAACTTAACAGATATGTCTAAAGTCTGTCCTAGCAACGCCTTGTATCTCGCAAGTAGTGCTTGCTGCTCTCAGCATTTAACACCCCATTATGCAGAGATGACATAACTCCAGTGAAACCTGTTCCGTTTACAACTGGGGTGACTTTTGAACCGCGCCGTCCGATTGAACTCCCAGCTGCAGCCTCATTTAAGAAAGCATTATCAGCACACAGTCAACAGAGAGAGATCACCCATCAACTCTGACAACAAATAAGGCAATTTAGGTATTTGATGAGCACTCAGCATGAACAGTTTACGTAGAAGAGAATGCTACCGCAAGATTTCTGAGTGTGGGTTTTTTACTGAATAGGCTCAAATACTTTCAGAGAGTATTGATTTCTATTCATAGCATTGATATGGCATAAGGGAGAAATCGTTTGGTTTGAAATACTCTTTTACGCTGTATTGACCTTCTATGTCAATAAACATGGTACCAAATTGCAGCTTAGCAGCCTAATTTTACCTTCTTTTTGTAAAGCACTCAGATGAAAAGCACTATACCAGCATCAGGGCTGAGAGGTATTATTTGGATTTTGAAAAGCACTTAAGCGTTATGATCAATCTGCATGTTCAATGTTGAAGGGCTCAAAAGAAAATTGACAGCACCAAAACTGCAATGGTAAGGATGTGTGATAGTATCAGCTTGGAAACTGCTTACCAATATTTACATGTGTTTGTTTAAAAGCCTCAAGAAGAGATGCTATGCCTTATCTAGAAGCCTTTTATAATGACTAGTATGTCACTGTTCTTATTAGAAAAATGCCATACGTGTTCCCCTTTCCCTTGTAAATAAGCTGTTAATTCTATTAAAATCCAGGTTGGGAACTTCCGCATATGACCCTTCCTGCACACAGTCCCTCCTCTTTGTTTTCTCACCTGCCCTGTGGTCCATGAAAGGCAGAAGCGATGCCGGCAGCAAACCAGGCAATGAGTGAGGCACGGTGCGGTGGCTTGTGTGATTTTCACAGATTATTGATGAACCTCTGAATGAAGCCTCTGGGCCCACCCTGTACTAAAGGGCCCGCAGCTTGTTTCTGGGTGCATTAACACATGTGGTCATGAAGCACGTTGGCACATTGTTCTGATCCATCTGAGCTCTTGCAAGGCAGGCTGGGTACGTGGACACTTCACAGCTGAAGCTACAATGCTGTTCATTGCACAAATACCACTGAGTGCACAGCGGCAAAGCTCAGAATTAAACTGTGTTTGTATTTTGTTTCCTTTATGTACAGAATCATTTTCGCAAAGGCAGAAGGTAGCGCAGGGTGCTTTTACAAGCCATTTGTAGCTGCAGCGGATCTGCAGTTACTACATCAAGGTGGAGGGCTGGAAACCACCAGCATGCAAACATACGGCATCTTTTACCCTGCAACCCCATCAGCAGGTTGCCTGATCTGCTTTCATATAGCTCAACTTTCCCCTGTCCCTAACAAAATAACTTTCATTCGGTTGCCTTCCCCCCCCAATAAAGAGGGGGAACAACTATATCTTTAAAGAGGCAGCTCAAAGCAAGGGATGTTATTAAGTAGCATTAGTACACGGTACAGATTTTGTCCAGTACCCAAACAGCCCAGGACTTCTGAAACTCCTGAGTGCATGCCGGGGCAGGAAGCAAGCTTTTGCCACCAGCAAAAACATTCCCAAAACAAGTCAGCAAAAGTCCACATAACCTTCACCTCAAAGCCTGACATCAAATATGGCCTAAAATTATCTGAGCCTGCTACTGCTCAGCATTCACGCAAAGTGACATCCTGGCTGTGCCTGCATCCTCCCATGCGTTTCAGAGACAGGCTGGAGATGGCCAGAATGAGACCTACTCGTTATTTTCTCTGCAAAGTCCACTCCTCCCCGCTTTATCATTAATCAAGAGTTACAACCAGTCACTGAACTAACACTGCGATGACTACATTACCAGCTGCTAGGCATCCTGGAAAAAAAACAAAAACAAATTACATGAAGGCTACCATCACTTCCCAAATCCTACTACAGGTGCACCAAGCAATTAGGTAACTTTGCTGACAGATCTGCCAGTACTTTCCTCCATCGACTCACTGCATCTCTCCTCCCAACCATCCCCTGAAGCAAAGGATCTTTAGTTAAAGCAATGACAAAAGTTTTCACCGAACAGAATGCCCTCCCCCTCCTCACCCACCCCAAGCAGGTACAGCAAAGTAGCTTTTTGCTCAGTGCAATGAGCAGTGATGGAAAAACAAGAAGTTAAAGCCGACTCTAATCGCTGTGGCACACCCTTCTTCCAGTGCACCTGTAAAGGACCGCTTGTGCAACACCGCCTGACTGTCAACAGGAGCTGTAGGCGCTACCCAAGCATGCACACAGCAATAAAGCAAAGGCACTACCCACATTTCCATGTGCATGCAGGGTTTCCAAGTGCCTATCTACCCATCTACACCTATGCAAGTGGTGATTCACCTCTTGCAAACACAGCCCCGAACCACTTGGAACTCCCCTTTTCCCATGTTCCTGCGATTGTGGCTAATCTTGTGGTCAAATATTGCCTGCCTTCTTCAGGACTTGGTCATCATCCCGCACAGCACCAAACAGGGTTGACTGGTAATGAAACTAAAAGTAATAAAATAAATAAAAAAAAAAATCACCAAATAAAAAACCAAATCATATTTAACTGAGAGGGTATCTTCAATGGTACACATGGCCTTTTCAATACTTTTCAGGACCAGGAAAGTTTTTGCTCCTTGCTTTGCTTCAGCTGACCATAGCCTGCTTGTGGTAACACATTTGGTCACCATCTGACTCAGGACATTTTTATATTATTTTTTTTTTTTTTTTTTTACTATGAGTTGTGGAAAAGGGACAAAGGAGCACATAGACATGATGGCCACAAGGACCACAATGCCAGTGCTAAAGTCTATCCGGTCACCAGCCAACACCATAGGCACAAGCTGTCCTCATAAACAGGCTGCAGGAGTTACCCGGTTCCACAGTCCAGCCCCAGCTGCTATCCCTGGGACGGTCCTGCACACGTAGGAACTTTTCCACGCACATGATCCATGCACACAGTGTGCCTGGAGCAGCAGCACAGGGCCAGGAGACGGACGCTCTCGGAAAGCATCACCTCCCTGCGCGCAGTCTGTGTCTTGCGGAGGGCTCCGGAGGAGCTTTTCCCAGCCACACACAGATGCTCAGTAGTTTGCCCCTACAAGAAAGTTTTAATGCCACAGATTTAATCATCATCTACTTGCTGCACCAACAATGTAAATAAATCCCCTATTCAACACCATAGAGGAATAACCTTAGTAGCAAAAGCAGTGCTCTATAAACTATTGTTTCTTGAGACAGACACTTGTCCCTAACTGTGTCCAGACTGACTGGTCCTCAGCGTCTAAACCACTGATCTAGTTGCCTGGTTTTAGGGCACCAGTTTGCTCAACACTTTGTTATTTTTTTCTGAAGGAAAATGTTCTAAGGCAGGGACCACACCACGGTATTTAATATTGTTCTTACCTTGGGTCAAATACCTTTATTCTCTGTGCTTTTTGTTTGTTGATGCTTGAGTTATCTTTTTCAAGATAACAATTTTACTTTTGTTTCTTTTTTCCCCTCCAGGTGCCCTGCCCTTAACAGCAGCAGACTTACATCTAGACGTTATTCCACAGATAACATCTATTGCTAAACAACATTTTTCTGATCTATGCTTACAAAGCGATCCAACACATGCTCAATTAAAATGCTCACCATGACGTCTAAGGGCACGTGCACTTTTTCCAAAGCACATTTAGGACTAGAAAGACAGATTAACACCATGGAGAAGTGTGACACACTGATGCCAATTTAACTTTTAAGTGCCCTACACACAAATAATAAGAAATAACGTACCTTAGATAAAGGAATAAGTGCTAGTATTTCTACCAACAAAGACAACAGAACTTAATGCCTGCCCAGAAATCTAAACAAAGAACGGGTTTAGATTAAGAAAAGTACTCTGAGATAATCACCGCATCTTCCCCGATCTGTTTAACCTACTTCCCAGCAGCAGCAAATGCTCATTATGCTTTTTCCCCCCACCAAAAGAAAAATGCAAGGGGTGCAAGCTCACAGCACAGGCATTTAGCACTAGAGGTAGCTAGAGATCACAGATAACCCCTCAGATCGTAGTAAGCGATGGGTGTCACAGGTGAGGAGAGCCTGCTTCACAGAGAGTTACGCCCTCACAACAAAAAAAAAAAAAAAAAAAAAATCTCTTCAACAGCCAGCTTGTGAAAGTGAACAAATCTTACAGCTCCTGGATCATCCAGTAAAGGCCTGACGCTTAAAGGTGCCAGGAAAAAATGCAGCTCAGCCTTCGAGGTGCTCTTCTGCAGGTAACTGATGAGTCTCCCCACCGAGGGCTTTCAGTTCTGGTGAGGTTTCCGCAACTGGTTTAAGCCAAACTCAAACAGTCGCCACCATGGTGGCCTCATCGACCCCAAAGCTGCCACCACCCACGAGTCTGCTGCCGTCCGGATCAAGGGTCATCTGGGATGAGACTCACGTTTCTTCTGCCACCTTATTTTTCTGCTGGAGGAGATCCCCTGGCCCAGGAGAAGGGGCTGGAGCTCTGGGCCCGCTCTTCAGGCCTAGCCAGCTCGAGGACACGCGCTGGCAGGGTGAGCTGGCTGAGGGACAGGGCCCTCCCCACGAGCAGCCTCCGCAGGGACACAGGGGAAGGGCTCGGCACTGACATCTAAGTTCTTGGGGGTGACGCGAGAGGAACAGATCTCCTGAGAACTTCAGGTGGAGGAAGGACAGCCAGCAGAAGCCGATTAACTCCTAAGCAACAGAGATCTTTCCATGTCAACCTCCAGAGTGCTCACAGGTATGCATGCGATTAAGAAGGAATGGGAAAGGTGGGGTCAGACACAGAAATAGAGAGGAAAAAAAAAAAAAAACCACGAAGTTTTTCCAGTATTTCTATGGGAGATAAACATCTACCCACTGATTTTATTTATTTAATTTTTTTTTTAATTTTAGGGTGAGAGGTTGTTTCTGGGCTTTTTTTTGAGATGACATTAGGATCAGCTTCAAGTTCTATTGCTTCCCTTGCAGGCTGAAAAATTTCACCCCCATTTTCCCCTCATGCTCGTCACTTCAGGATTAGGCCCATCATCTCTAAAGGCTTACAGGAACAATCCAAAATTGGAGACCAAGCCCAATAACCCCAAAGGATTTGTCTTCAGTAACTTTTCCACAGCTTGAACTACAGCTGTTTTCCTTTGCAAATTCCACCTCTGAACTGCCAGAGCATCAGGAGAGGAAAGGAGCAGAGTGCAACGGTTGGAAACAAAAGCTCAACACAGAGATGCAGCAGAAGATCAAATCCAGTTTTGCTGCCAGCAAAACTCTGCTCGCAAATGCACTGATCTAGTTCCTTCTGTGCTTCACCAGAACACTCAAGGTTGGACTTTCTTTTTTCATCCTCAAGGCTACAGAACAAAGTTATGAGCCAATCAGGACCAAAAGGTTTCTCTGCACCTCTGGAACTAGCATCTAATTCCTCTGACCTATTTTAAAAAACATTAAAGCCTCCACTGGAAGTAAAAAACAGGTTCTTTATTTGAATCGTGCATGCCCCACCTGACCACAGTCTGCCGGCCCCAATCATCCTCAAGCAACCGAGGAAATGAAACACAAAACATTCAACAATGCGGAGGGTCAGACTTAAACCAACAAAGACAAGGAAATTGCAAGTTAAGCCTCCTGCACTGCCCTTGATTCACCTTGTTTTGTTCAGCTACTGCTCTGTTCCCAGACCCTTCCTCTCTCCTAATGCCCGAGAGAAATCGGGCAAAGAAAACAGCATGATCTAAACATAGATGGCATTCGTTCCTATCGATTAGGCTGGGTTTTGATGTAAATCGCGACAATTTTATCTGGTTTGGAACTCTGCAGAGTCAGCAATGCTTAACAATTTCTTGTACAGTTTGCATTATCCCAATAAGGAGAGAGTAAAAATGACCTGGAGCAGTTGGAGAAGAAGATTCCCATCACCTAATTTTACCCTTCTAGAAATCGGGCACAGTCTAAGCTAGTCATCTCCTCCCTGTCTACAGACCAGTTTGTTTTGGTGATTTTAGGATGGACGAAGCATGCTCTGGAGTGCTCATGTTCTCATTGCTTGCAGAGGTCTGCAGAGCTAGCTTGGCTAGCACTTGCC
This sequence comes from Larus michahellis, assembly GCF_964199755.1. Lineage (NCBI taxonomy): Eukaryota > Metazoa > Chordata > Aves > Charadriiformes > Laridae > Larus > Larus michahellis. The sequence continues at coordinate 7,833,127 of NC_133904.1, read as the reverse complement.
TGAATTTTTAGCTGGCTGACATCAAACAAGATGGATCTCATCCTCCTCTAGTAATCATCAATCAGTTGCTATGAAGTAAGCCCGTGAGTCTCCAGGAGAGACAGGACCTCAATCCCCTGGTGCATTCAACATTGCTCAGCAAAGCGTGCAGTGGTTTAACACTAAGCAGGTCACTGAGGTCGGCGGCAATACTCATCTGGCTGATATTAGATATGTGACCTACCTCTCTGCTGCACTACATGGGCGCAGCGCTCAGTCCCTCACAGGACACGGGCACAAGAAAGAGAGCGGGAAGAGATGACAAGTAATGCAGTCTGCTCCTTCCACGGCTACAGGAAATTCCATGCACCATTTTGCATGGAATGTGCATGAACAGGTGCACTTACATTGCCTTAGAGCAGATTCAACTAACATCTCAGTTCTTCCAGAGGGAATTTAAGTTAAATTTTGATGGAGAAGCCAGCAAAGGTTTATTCAAAATGTTTATGAAAAGTAAGAAATCTGAACACTTGCACTTCACAATGACAAAAGACCAGAGAGGTTTCATAAATCCCACCTGCAAGTTATTAAAATAGCAATAAACATGAATTGTGTAACATAAAAGGGTAATTGCTATCGCTGAGGAAAAATTACTGTCTTGAAGGCTAGTATTTTCGCAGATATCAAAACTATGGGAAACAACTAGGGGAAGAACTTGGGGTTTGGGTTTTTTGTTTTGCTGTTTCCCCATACAAACAATTAGTGACTTAAAAATGCAGCCACAGTATCTTGAGTGAAATAGATACAAGCAAAACATAGATAGGTATGTTTCGTTATACAGCTTTTTATGTATCCTCACAGAATAGATATCTCTCAAGCAGTAAAAGACACACTCATCCACATGACAGCTACAGATCAGAACTCAACAGAAAATTTAACATTTAGGACTTGGAGTAGCTAAAGCATGGTCCCAATTGGATGTCAACAGTTTGGAAATCCACCTATGCTATTCAAGTCCTGAAGCACTTGGGGTGGAAATACTGCAGTGTAATGAAAAGATTCACAGAAGAAAGATTCTTACAGTCTTGTTCGTCACCCAGAATCCCATTACAAGCACATCTGGTTTCTTATTTCCAGCAAGGCTCCTAGAGTAACAGTACAAGAACACGCAGCGCTGTTTGGCTGGTGGTCCAAAGGTGCTCCTTCCCCATCCCCATTCTCTGACCAATATCTCCAACACAAGGGGATGCAGCAGCAGGACAAACCTCACATTTCACTATCTTGCACAAAGGAAAATAAAACGCAACTGATACTTATCTTCACATGAAGAAGGAAACCTAAAGTGGGGAAGAAGAAGCAGCACTGAAATGCTTGCAAGCTGGCATTTTTCATAATTAAAACAAAAAGCAATCTTTAAAATAATGGCCTCCAAGATGGTAATTTTTCTTCAGTGATTACATGTACTGTTCAGTTGCAGTCTGTATTTGCTACACTTTAATAGTAGATTAAAGAGAAGTTTCATAAGCTTGTAAGGAAATGCACTGAAGAGCACTTCAAAATCTGTGCATTAAAAAAGCATACATATTACACAAAAGAGGAAACATGGGCTAGATATCAAGTGCTATTACAAATTCTGGAAACACTAAAAGCATCTTTTATTCTTAATATACTATGGGAGGGATCCAACGTAGGACACAACCTGGAAAAAATGCACATGCTCAAAGCCTACAAGCCTGCCTTCCGATCAGATGCAACTGATTACCACCATGGGGCTTCTCCAGAAGGTTTTAAAGAAGGGCCAAACTACCAACCTGTCAAATGATTTTAAAATACAGTTCAAAAGATTGCTCCATTTCTTCTTTACATTGTCTTTCAACAGAACAAATCTTCTCATGGCAGAGTTTAAAACTAAAATCTTAGAAAGACTAAAGATAGGCGAGAGCACCACTTTGGGGAGTGAAGATGTGCAAAACGTGCTGGTGAACTGCTGTGGAAAACATCTGCATTACACAGGGAATTAGGTCCACTTCCAGGATCCAGCAGGGTCTCTGCTTTGCATTTCTTTTCTCAGCTGAACTTACCATTTGCCAAAACGATGCGTTTCTCAATGCTTTCCAACTATAATTCAAATCCGCTCCCCAACTGCTAGATCTTACTCGTCCAGGAACACCTCACAACACAGTCACTGGTAATAGATCTTCCATCACAAAATCATAGAGACATCCTTTATTAGTAGTACTATTTCCACAAGCATCCAGGGAGTTAACAAGCAGCATATGCATAGGGATTAGGAGATGGAGGAAGTTTATAAATACGTTTACTCGCTATGAAAGTCATCTTGAGCTTCCCACGAGTCTGATTCCACACACAATTGAGGTAAGGCAGGTTGTATTATTCTCTTCTGGCTTGTCCAATAGTTGCTATTACTGGACCTGGCAAGGCAGCATGTGACACAGAAAAATGCAGCTGCATTTTTGGCTTGGGAGCTTCTACAAAAGCCTGTGAGTCATGAGCCAAAAGGCCCACATAAAAGAAACAGAGAAGAATGCAGATTCATTCTTCTTTTTATTGTAAGCATGTGTGTCTCTTATGTGCATCGGGACCGTCCAGTAATGACGAAAACAGAAGTCATTTTGAAGTTATGAGAAGGGAAAAGTCCCTTCAGTCAGGTAACTTGGGTTCCATCTGCACAAGGCCACTTTACGTATAATGCAGAGACTACCACTGACCACAGAGCATCTGAGCCACACAACGTAATACATGCTGAGACATGCCTCTGAGCTATGCTGTTGTAGAAGACTCAGGGTAATGGTGGGTTTTTTTTGTTTTGGTAGGTTTGGTTTTTTGGAGGAGGTGGGGGCGGGTTGCAGAAATTCTCACTGTAAACCCAGGATATCCTCATCCTAGATGTGTAACGCTGAGCTTCCCCGCAATGCTGTCTTGCAGTAAAACATCCCCCTCATCTGCCCATTGCACTGCAAATGAAGCTTACAATGCAACAATTTGTGTCTCAGATGTGTCAAATTTCTCTGATTAAAAAGTATGACATTTTACCACATTTGTTACTCTTACCTCTCAGGACTGACCAAAAGTTTCAACCTCTTTTTTTTAAATGATAGCAACCCAAACACACCCCCTTCCTACACTGCTTGGAGCGGGTATGATAAACATGAGACAGAAGGGAGCATGAGAGCAATGTGGACTGTGGTCTGCAGAAGAATGTCTCAGGACTCCTCTTTATCACCAGCCCAGGGACATTGTCAGCGAGAAGCTGTTCCCACACTACATCATGTCATCTGCCTGCAAGCAGCAGCCCAGCACTGAGCCAGCTCAGCAGAACTGGGCTGGAGGAGAGCAGTGGAAAGGGAAAATAAGGCATCAAGAATTACCCTTCCATGAGGATAAACAGCATGAGTCCACCTTATTATCCATCCTCAGAAGATGTTTTGTACTGGGTGGACAGAGCATGGGAGGAACGAACGCTAAAGGCACACGGAGGCAGCATTGCACAATGCTGTTCGTGCACCTACCAAAACAGCGCTTGCTCTACTTGGTCCAGTTGCTGCATTAATATTTAACCCACCTTGCAAAAGAGATCCTTTATGTCCTTTTTTCCCCCCAAATATAAAGTTGTAAAGTCAGCAGCTTGTGTTTCTTCCCATTTGAAAGGGTCCCACCAGCAACCTAGCTCTTACACCTGGCTTCACTCCTGTTGAAAGCTAGCTTTGATCATTTTTGTTGGCCACACAATCTTACTCCACATCGGCATCCATGATGATAAACTACCACAGCAAGCATGTGTCCTACCTCTCAGGTACACCGTGTTCCTGGGGAAGCATTGCTGTTAGAAGGCAATGAGAGGCAGAGGCAAGAACTAGAAGGGAAGTACCTTAAGGCAGCCAGAAAATCCTTAGCGATTTTTGATGAAGAATTTTCCAGCCCTTTCTGAATTGGAGCGGCAGGAGGAAAGAACACTAAATATAACCCCGTGCCTTCATTGGGCAAGGAGGGGAACATGAGCAACAAGAGGAAACTTTCTCAAACAAATGTCACTAGATGCATCACAGTTTAAATGGAAAGGTTGAGCATCTGAGTTGTTGATGTACAGAAAATGGTCACATGTAGTAGAATTGAGAAAGGTGTTCAACATGTTTGAAGAATTCAAAGAGTATGCTGAAACACAGCAAAGAAATCCCAAGACAGACAGGTTCACAGCAGCTTACAAAGCATACCTCAAAAAAGTGTAAGTTCATGTCAAAAAGTGTAGTTGCCGTCTTGTAACTTTTGCTCAGTTTGAGGACTCAACTCTGTTCTACCTCCAGTGGGAGACGCTTGCTTTTGCTTCATAAGAAGAGGTTCCCCACCTCCAACTTAACACCCTTCTAAAGGTACGAAGGCTGATGAGGAATCCTTGGGTCTGACAGGTCTGATGGAAGGTCTCTTTCAGGAGCAGAAACTCCCGATTCCTTTATGAAAAGGCAACTCTCAGCAAGATCATTCCGATTCCATGCCCCTCTCCTATTTGTATACTTGGGCTTTGTTACTCCCGTGCATTCGAAGTCACGGACAAAATCAAGAATCACTGGCAATGCTCAACCAGCCGTGCTCTGGTTGGTTAAATATTATAATACCAAGGTACCTAAAACTGCCCTTCTGGGCACTCTGTGCCAGGCAGCCCACAAACACTGTGCAGAAACACTGCTGGATCTTGAAAGACATCACAATATCTTTGCCAATGCTCTTTATTACTCTTCAGGAAATGATAGGCTCATTTTCCAGAACTATAAAGTCCAGTGAATTCTTCCTAAACTGGATGGAAATCTGAAAGCTTAACAGACATAATAAATTGTGCATTATCTGTATTACCGAGCCAGTCTTACACAAATAAATACATCTAAATTAGACTGCAATTTGCAAATCTTCCTTTCATGTGAAGAGTAGCTCTGACTTTAGTGGGTCTACTCCCGTAAGTCAAGGAAAGAGGGGTCTTCTCTTTTATATTATGTAAACCATGGGTGAATTAAATTCCTCCCACACAAAGCTCTCACGTAATCCCTGCTGCAGCTTGCTCCTGGCTCACAGATTGAATATTCATCTCCATACAGCTTCAAAAGGTGTATGCTTTTCAGCATCACTGTCAGGCGCTTTTTTCTTTTTTTATATGAGGAATGTACCACAAATTGAAAGAAGGTGGGTTTTTTTGCATTCCCTTGTAATGTAACAACAAGATTTATGTCCCTTGCAATTAAAGAAATTATAGTCCAAGAGCATAGCTAAAACCTTAAAAGGACTAAATATAGAGACGTGGAAGATTACTCCTTACCACTATCTCCAACACTAATATTTCTTTCAGGCCTACGGCTCCAGGTAGCAATTGTGCATCATGTTCTTGCCTGGACAAGTTTATTTGCTCTATGTTTTTAGTAACATCCAGACCACGTGTCTTAGAAGGTCACAGCAACACACAAGCTAAGCATAAAGGCTAACAGCAGTCACAAACGAACATCAACTTCTCCAGTATTATCTGTAAGAGTCTATTTGCACCCAAAAAAATACACCACATCTATCTGACTGCAAGAGGACTTCTCACCTGGCACCAGTTATCACATAAAAAGGCAACAAGGCACAAGATATTTGCACATATCTACCTTATCACCTCGATAGGACGCAAATTTTAAAAGTTGCTTAAATAGTCCCAACACTGCACAGTAAAATGGAAAAGTGAATGACACAAGCAACCTCCCAACACATTCTCCAGCCAAACACCTTGTTCGTCCCTTTCCCCAGGGCTGAGGAAGGAGCTGGAAGAGACAGCAAGCGGCAGAAGTTGTTTTCCATAAGGAAGGGAGATCCCGCCATCACCAGACTCCTCCTCCCCTCCACAAAAGTCCAATTCAGCTCTATAAATACACAAGCTGGATGGGAGGCCAAACACACCCGTGATTTCACCGGGGAGGGGCCGGTCACAGCATAAGTCAGCTTTGTCTTAGGAGGTCATGTTGATAAATGTCACCCTGGAACCTCCAGGACAGTGGGACTTCAACCACCCTATGATACAACATGAACATAAGTTTAGGAGAAACTATAGATGCAATCAAGTCGCAGAAATACCAACGAGTTAGCTCTACAGTTTATACATTAATCCCATTTTCCTTTGCTTTTATGCACTTAATTTAAAATACCAATCCGTGCACTGGCAAAGCTTTTCAACCTGTGCAGTACATATATCAATGGGCAGCTTCATAGGTGTTTTGGTTAAATACCAGTAACTTATTCTTTTAAGTATATGATGTTTAATTAAAAAAAAAGAAGATTAAGCAAAATTAATTTGTTAGTCAGACAAAGGTCAGCTGATATAAAGGGACTGCAATCTTAACAGATATTTCTTATTGCATTGCAATGGCTAGAGTACTTCATTTCCGTATGTAAATGTGCGGAGGTCACGACCGAGCTAGCGTTCGAATAGAAGTTGTTCCAAGTCACTAAACGTATCCCAGGTTCTCGTAATTCCCCATGCAAATAAAGAGCAGCAAATGTTTATCCCTCCATTTTCCCCAGTGCTACTGGTTTACGCTCCTGTAGCTGAGGCAACCCCACCACGCCAAGCAGCTCAGCGCCTTTCAGAAAGATTAACTTCTTAAATGGGCATAAACGGCAACAGATGAATGGCAGACACACAACTCACGGGCTGGGGCATGGCACAGGAGATCATGGGATGACCTCCTCATGAAAATCATCTCCCCACGTAAAACCCCACTCACAGCAGGGTCAGCTCAGGTTTTTAGATTACCTGAGGTTTGGTTTGTTTGCAGAATGTTTTTCCTTGCTAAACAAACTGCTGGAGAAAAGAAATAAGAAAGAAAAAAAGGTGATAACGGCTGGCTGGAAAGAAGATGTGAAGGAGCATAGCAACAAGTGCTAAAGGCATCCAGCAGAAATTTTATGTGCTGACAAACATTCATGACACCTTGCAGCATTGCCAGGAGCTGAGGAATACTTTAAATCAGAAAAAAATGTGAACCCTCCAGGTCCTGCTGCACATTCAGCTCCATCTCACCCCAGGAAGAGAACACCAATTCAAGTCTACATCTTCCAAGCAACTACAACTCTAAGACTCCTAGGGATGTTGGATATAACTAAGCATAAAAAAAAAAAAAACAAACAAAAAAACCACCCAAACCAAACACTTAGCTTTGTAACACACATCAATTTAACAAGTGCTAACCTAGTTTAACTAAAATTGTACAACCAACTTCCTCCTTCCTTTCCTCCCCCTCCCACCCCTGGGAAATGACATGAAATACAAGTTAATGCTGCAGTAGGCAAACATTAATAGTGACTGAAACCACTTAACCATCTATTCTCCTTTCCCTTCCCCTCATTTTTATTTTAAGAAAAACCACATAACCCCTGAGAAGGGTTTCAGCATAACAACATTTTTCTTCCTTTGCTAGATTGAGTATAGATCTAATTTAGGAATAAGTGCAACTTAACACATACCTTATCTCAAGCCATAAACATCCAAGATTAAAAGATGCTGAGAGAATTGGCTGACAGGACCACAAGAAAAAAGTTGAAATTCTTCTGTGTCATCCTGCAGCAAGCTCATTGCACAAGGGTAACGGCAAGGAGCTGAACCGGAGTCCGCAGCACCTTGACGGGGACTATTCACGGATATTTTCAGGGATCTGACAAAAACTTCAGATTTCACAAGAAAAACCTTGTATTCTGTAACTTGGCTCTACTCCATTTCACTCTGTTCAAAGTGTGACCGACATTAGGAGCCTGATCAAATTCCTTGCTTTATCCACGCTTGAATTAAAGCTTTGGCTCAGCAAGGGGAAGCAGACCAAGTTACACGAGCTTTTCTTTTTTCAGAGGATGCCAGCCGTAAGCACCGGTGCCAGCACTGCAGGTAATGCAGGCAAGTCCCAGGGAGCTTCAGTTTGGCTACAAACAAAGGGATTTCAGCTTTTGGTGAAGCAGTTGGTATTTCTTCATCTCTTGTTAGACAGTCCAGTGCTAAACTTCTGTTTTCTTCTGCAGGTAATATATTAAGCATCTTTAGAAGTCCAGCCTACTCTGATCTGCGAAGTGGGAATTTCTTCAAATAACTAATCAAATCACGCTCACGTGATTGGTTTTCGGCTTTCTAGTACTGATAAATACCAAAAAAGTTTCAAAACATTTATAAGTCAGACAGAGGCGATGCGAGTGCCTCGCAAAGGCAGCAGTTGCCATTACAGGATGACTTCTTCAGAGGGAGGACCACATCTAGCCACAACAGCCCCATCAGCTCCAGATGAACCTTCCCCCAGTGTCTCCTGGAAAAGTACCTTCTCACTCTGTCCCTGCCACAGGGCAGCACCAAAACACTTTTGGCTTGTAGCCTTCACCCAAGTGCACGTCCTTCCCCAACCTCAGTCCAGATCCAGCTGCTGCCCTTGAACTCTTCTCCAGCTCCAAGAATCTCCATGCCCACCAAGGAGAGAAGAGCAGCTAAGGCTCAGCCAAGTCCTCCCTGGGGAAGCAAATCAAAAGTCCAAATGGTTTCCCTAAAGGACAACTGCCAGACCTCTGTGCAGGGCCTGCAGGAGAGACAGGGGAGGAACTGAAGGAATAAATGCTTTGTTTGCTTCCAGGAACCAATGCCCAACCTCACGAATGTGGGGAAGAGGGTCAAGTTGTCCATGGGCACCCCTGGAACGGGGCAAAGGGAGGTAAGAACCCCTATTAGCTTCAAAGAGGCATCTATGGAGAAGATCATAGAATGGTTTGGGTTGGAAGGGACCTTTAAAGACCACCTAGTCCAACCCTCCTGCCATGGACGGGGACTTTTCATTAGACCAGGTTGCTCAAAGCCCCATCCACCCTGACCTTGAACACTTGTGGAGGAGGGAGGAGGGAACAAAACTGCTTGATCGAAGGGAACCAGGTCAGGGAGAACCTGCGTGACTCAGCCAAGCGCTTGCACAGCAGGAGCTGGAAATCTCCACATTTAAGAGCGTGCACACGCAAATGCAGTAATATTTTACAATCATACATCACTTTTAAAGTGCGCCAAGTGCTTCATAAATATTAATTAAGCAATAGTACCCACAAATCAGAAGCATAAGACAGAGATACAGCTATCTCACTTAATATTTAACAGCATGATAACTCAGGGAGCAAAAACTACTTTTAAGAAGTCACATACCCACGCTGCTTCTCCTGCCTCAAAGAACCCAGGCTGTGTCCTACAGCCAGCCTGCACAGCACTTGCTAAAAGAGGCCAGTGTTCAGTATTTGGATTCAGACTCCTGTTTCAGTGCGTGACCCGATGCTTTGCACCGTGCAAACGATCCCACTCCAGCCGTCTCCCTAAGACATTCCTTGATCGCCAGCGAAGCCCAACGCAGAGGTAATCTTACCGAAGTAACACCGGTATGTGGTTGTAAATTGTGATTCTGTGCTTGAATTGTCTTAGCTGCCTTCCCTAGCTGCACAGATTATCTTCAGCAATTTCATCTTAAAGTTCATGTTTTACAACACTGATTTCCCCTAAAAATATTTTTTTAAAAAATTCCTTTTATTAGGTCAACCACATTTGCCAAATTTTAACAGACTACTTTCTCAGCTGCCTAATTTCAAATTCACCTTTACATATAGCTTAAAAGGAGGCAGAAGGTCATCAGAGCAAGTAAGTGGGATGTGATGCTTAACATCAAGGTTTACGCGAACAGACTTTACAGTACCAGCTGAGTGAGGGTCAAGAATCATGAATTTACTCTGCAACACAGGAGAGTTAAGGAAGGAAAAGGAGGAAATCTAGCCAAAACTTGGAAATATATATACTCCTAATTAATACAAGGCTACTAGGAAAAAGCAGATGTGAAGTCAGACCTTGTTTTATTCAGAGGAAAAGCCAAAATCTACAAGAGCCAAACTGAATTTACTCTAGGCAGTGGCAGACACTGAAATACAGCAACATTACTCCTTCAACATTAATAAAAGATGTCGTATATAGAGCATTATTTTTTTTTTCAGTCCTTGAAACCCTGCCAAGTCATAAGCTTTTTATGGGAACACTGAAATGGATGTTGATCAGAGCCATACCCATATGAGTTTTAAATTTTACCACCATTTAGACCAAGGGCTTCCCCCCTCCCCAGTCCCTCACACATCTGCAAATTAGTAATTTTTTGAAAAGCCCAATGAACTAAAAAGCTCATACACCCTCAGTCTATGAACATACTGAATTCACTCTTGGATTACGAGCTGAACCCAGGCCTTTAAAGCACTATAAACTCTTCCCACCCCCTAAAATGAAGTTCCTCAAAGGTAAATTTTTAAATTTTATTTATGAAAAATAATAGCTACTTGGTAAGTGAAATTAGAGTGCCAGAGGTCACCTCACTATCAAGAACAATATAGTCTCTTCCCCGTCCCTCCCTGTGTTCATCAGCATCTGCTTTTTCCAAGTCCTAACCTTTATTTTTCAAAAAGTTAACACTGATTCATAAAAATACAATTAGTTTGCAAGTACAAGGCTGCTGCCATCCAGACAAGTGCTTGATTGTTTTGTTGTTGCGTCTAATGTGATAGAGCTTCAACTGAGTTGGAAAACTTCATAAAAACCAAGGGGCTTCTTCCTTTCTAATTAACACAGCAATGAAATTTAACAGCCTGGCATGGAAACTTCTCTCTAGCGTTATGTTTTTGGAATTACTCATCTACTCCCACACTCTACAAGACTTTTTACAAAATGCTACCCAGTATTTTACCCTTTGCAGTTCAAAAGCTTCTATTTGGAGTCCTCTGTATCAAGCCCACTAGGATGGCAAAGATGCTGCACCAGAAGACCTCCAAAACATCTGCCATTCTTACCATCTACTCATCCTACATGCCTCCTATGTGTATTCCGTAACTTTAAAACTAAAATCTCTGTCCATTGCAATACATATCCATTCTATCATTGACACAAATTTAAAAACATATTAATTAGGTGTGCAATGCCTTGAATTTACTATAGAAATGGACAAAAGTACACAGCCTACATCCAAGTAGGTCTGTCTTTCAGGTCCCTGGGCTGGGAACTTCTGTGTTCTTTGTATACCATCCTGATTTATGTTTATTTAAATAATGACAAATATTAGTTTTAAATTTATAGTCACTGCTTTATAAGACGTCTCCAATCCTATCAGGATAAAGGGCTTATACTAAACAAAACAGTTTGTTTATACTACTAGTACATCTAATAGGAAATACTTTAAATCCCACATGTTCAAAGCAGGACGAAATTACAGCCTATCTTTCCATGAAGGGCTGCTATCTCTTGCTACCAAGACGCCAGAAGGAGCATGTGCAGATCACAAGGCCTGAAAGTTCAAGTAGAGAAGATGGCCTGCAGAACCTCCGAGCCAACCAGAAATGTCACATGTCCACCAGGCCCAGCAAACAAAAAGTAAAAGAAAACTAAAAATCACCTCGTGCTCTGGCAGCAATAAAATGGCTAGAAGATGCAGAAGAATCAAGGAAGGAAAAAGCAAGCCAAAACCCAGACATACATACGCTCCTGGTTAATGTGAAGCCACTAGAAAAAAAGCACATGTGAGGTTACACCTTGGTTCACTCAGGGCAAAAGCGAAGGACTGTAATGGCCACTCAAGCTCGCTCTCGACAATGAGAAATGCTGAAACAAGAGTTTAAAGACAGCAAGACTACAACCTCAAGCCATTTCCTTATTAAGTAAAGGCCGAACCAAAGATATTTATTCTGTTACTCTTATTATTCATTTGTATCTACAAACACACAGAAGTCAAAGGTTTAGTAACTGTAGGAAGCCCAGCACTTAGATGAAAGTTGGTTTCCGTTAGACTCGCTTGACTGGGATGTACAAAAATTCACAGGAAAATTTTCAGATTTTTATATTTCAGATAATCTTAAAAATAATTTTAAGATTAAGGCAGATTAGAAGAATTAACCGTCTATCCTATAACACCTTCTATCCGTTTCTACTATTGATAGCTACTCAACAAAACCTCTCATGGCACAGCACGCATTTGTATGGGAAGAGCAGAAAAGGTCGCTTCCAGCATGCAGAGACCCAAAGTAATTAGAGTTGCAGATATTACAATTGTAACCCAACAGCCCAAACACAGTGACACTGCAACTTCCCACCTCAGAATAAAAGAAAATCATGTTCAGTAAAGCTAAAAGTGAGTCTTAATGACACCTTACAATAACCACTCACACATGCGAACTGCTGCAGGTACTCAAGTGCGAAAGCAAAGACAGAACGTCACCCTGTCCTCTTCAGTACATTAAAAAATTACATGTTTCTATAGAGTTTCTGTGTATCCAGGTCCTGTATTTTGTCTAATACTGATTTTGTACTCTGGAACTGTGCTTGTACAAGGACTAGCAGAGCAAAGCTCTCCTCTACAGTTGATGCTCTTTTGTGCTAAGACCACAAATAGAAATTGCACAAGACAAATACTTACAATCATGGGTACTTAGTGAAATCTCCTCAGCACGCTTTACGTGCCTTCTTGCCTAGTGACTGCACCAACTCTCCCCTCTATGTATAGGCTGAAAAAGCATTTCCCCAATGCGTACACGAACGACAGCAAGTCAGTTTTGAAGGGGAAAGAAGGAGAAAGGCAGCACTCAAAACTCCAAGGATTATTTACGAATAAGCTGAAGCCCTATAAACTTGGCTACTGAAGTACGATAATCTGCTCTAGTTTATGCCAAGCGGGTCAGACAGAGGAAGAACCTCAGCAATCTTCAAAGTCAAAGCAGATGGGGAAGTGAATAAGTGCCCATGTGAGCAAAGAGGAAACAAGCTTCTGTTCATTTTAGCTTGTTTCAGGGCTTCAGTTTTCTAGACACCATCAAAAAAAATGTCAGACCTTTAACTGACATGAGCAGAAGAGCTCACTTCTGTAACAAGTATTAGGGGAACCTCAGAGTAATTTTTTAAGACTGCTATAGATGCAAAAAAAAAAAAAAACACAACCAACCTGATGTCTGAAGATTGAAGATGCTGCTTTGCTCAGGAATAGGGAGAAAGGTAAAGCGGAGGAAAGGTGCTAAGAGGCAGAGGCTGGGAAAAATATTCTTTGCTGCACGGCTATGAAAAAACTCATAGGATTCTTTATCATTAGGGCTTCAGTATCACTGATATAAGTATTTATTTACGTAGCTGTAAAGTAGGCTCTACTTTAGAGCTAATTGTAGCTCTAATTAGAGCACTTCTAAAAAATTACACGTGAGGTTGAAGTAATTTTTTTTTTACACTTTTTGAGATAGAAAAAAGCAGCAGTCCACACATGCCACAGAATGAACATACACTGCATTCCTTAAGAAGCTGAAGCTGACCTCTTGGTCCTTTCTCAGGCTTTACATTGCTAGACAAGATCTGGGCCAAGACCATTTCCATACAGAGGGATGCATCTCTGTCTCAGGCTAACCTCATCATCCAAGTGGTGAAACCTAAAACCAACTAATCTCTCCCAGGGTTATGCTTGTGGAACTGGGAATCCCTCCATCTGCCTCAGCAAAATAAAAAGATCACTGGCTGCAAAATAAACAGCACATTAACCACAGAACAATAGCCCCTCCAGTCAATGTGCTTTGTGCCACCCACCAAGGGCTAACAATGTTCTATCAGAACCCTCCCCCTAAAAAAAAAATAAAAATAAATAAATAAATATTTCATGATTTGAAGAAAGAGCTTGTGCAAGTTGACAACACGCAACTTCTTTTGGATCCGTACCAAGGAAGGACTCCCTTCCTCTCCGAATTCCTGGGAGTTTTGCAAGCTTTCTGCAATCAGAAGCGGCAGACCCTGAAGGCGCACAGAAATAAAGTTTACCATGTTGCTTTTAACCAGGAACTTTTAAACTGACTGAGCTGGGAACAGTGGAAGAAGGATTATTCAGTGCTATAGTTTGCTAGGGAGACACAGAGAGCCAAGGACATGCTGAGGAGATGCTCATCTTCCAAAGAAAATATTGCTAAGTGAAACAGGCATCCTTCCACCACTTATTTTAGGAGGCGGCTGCTGAGCTGCATCAGCTATTCCACTGGTCTCTCCATGAGCGTTTTTTGCCCAAGACTTCTGCTGGAAGAGCCAGAGCTGCAAAATTTGTAAGAAAACTACACAGGAAGAGGCATTGAGGGGTTGCACACCACCAACCCGCTCTAGATACACACATCTTTGTTTATGCAAACACAATGGACAATCTGATACTCAGGCTGGGTTGTCTGGAGCACATACAAGACAGGAACAGGTATATAAAGCCTCTGCTTGTTTTTCCTCTGTGTGTGCTTAACTATACATCAAGAAATTTGCTAAGATGAGAAGTGTGAAGGAGTGGGGAGAGGCTGTGCTATGAGCAATAACAAGGGGGAGCTTCAAACTGCATTTTTTCCTATTATCAGTTATCATCACAAGCTGAAAAGTTAACTGCCTTGCTTTATGTAACTTCTTACCATGACAACTATACCTTTTAGCAAAGATATCATTCTCACAGCGGCTTTAAACGTTTTAAGACACGATTAAGGATTCCCCCATATCCCTCTCCCCACTAAATAAATAAAACTCTGGGGAAAAAAATGTTAAGCTTGAAGGACCACGTAAAGTTGCATTTGCTACAGTCAGGCCTTTTCTCTGTGCTCTTGTGTAGGGGGAGGGGAAAAAAAAAAAAAAAGAGATGCAAGCTAACAGAACTCATATCGGCTTTTTAATAGTATCTCCACAAAAAGGATTATTTTTTTTCCTTTTATGTGGCACATGCATTTGACCTGGGTCAACAGTGCAATGTGGCAAGTTGAAAAGGGATCACCTGATGAAAGAGAAATACCCTCCCCTCCAAACTATACTGCAGGAATTACAGCCAAGCTCCCCGACCGCAGCACACACAGTAAGAGCGTTCTCGAACAGCGCACGTTCTGTCAGCAAAGCAGTGCTAATACAAAACTCAATTCAAATAAAGGAGTAATGACACTTCGGAAAGGGTAGGGCTTCATCAGGCTTCCACCAAACCAAACAAAGACCATCTCAGATATTCAAACCACTGCAAAAAAAATTATTAAATCAAAAGGAGGAAAACAGTGTCATCCTCGTACACGTTTCACTGTTGAATAATGACAGTGTTTACCTTTCCAGCATAACGCATTACTGCTCTGGATCCAACTTTAAAGCAGAGTACAAGACAGAATTAATTACATCCTTTCCTCTTAACTATCATTCCTTGGCTTATTTATTAGGTAGGTCTGCATATATTCATAGATGTGTCTAATATACAAAGTTAAAAGGATTTAAAACTGCTGCCTAAATACTTCCCCGGTTTGCAGAGTCCTCTCCACTCTCTGGACAGGCAGCAGCATCAATAAATACAGCCTCAGGCTGCCAATTAGTCACTCCTTAAGCTACTGAGCAGAGCAGTCGAGGGAGATGTGGGGGAACCGCAAGCACGCTGTGACGGGCAAGTGTGTCTCATGAGCAATGTGTTGCTGGATCCCAAGCAATAAGCTACCTCAGACATGTACTAGAGATAGCTCTGCTAAGGTCTTTTCTCTGAATTAGTAAAATGCACAGGATGCCAGCACATCCAACTTTAGCTTTGTCTTAACAGTCCACTCCTGCTTGCAGTTCGGCAAACTGCCAGGCAGACCATCTGTCAGGACTAGAAAGTCCACCTTAAAGCGGAGCATCCACAGCTCGGAGGCCACCAGCCAGTTCGTGTTTCAGTTTCCAGTTTCTGGAGAAGACAAAAGCCACACTACACAAGATACCTTGAGTTCAGCATCTTGGCAAAGGAACAGCAGATAAACTCAGACAAGCTACCTAGAAGGAAAACTAAAGGGAACCCAAGAGCCCCTCTGGAGTTTTCCATTTTTCTAAAATGAGTTTTTAAAGCTAAAGACCTATTCACTCTCCTGGAATCCTCCCCAAAGAGGGACAACTGCCAGGGAGCAACAGTCTGAAAACACTTCTGGTTTAAGACTGGTTCAGTTTTATTTCACCGAGGTCCATCATCTCAAGGGACAGAGACCAGAAGCTTCCACGCTGACCATCCACTGAAAGGAGATCAAAAGGGAGAGAGGGTGGGTATCACTGTGGACCCAGCAGCAGAAAACACAGAGAAAAGAAAGCCCTTTCACAGACACTTTTCAAAGAGCAGCAGCACTTTTATCTTCGTCAGCATAGATGCTAGGATACTATATTCCCATGTGAATACTACAGTCACTGTTTGGCCTCATCCAGGATTACAAGCTACTCCAGCTAATACATCAAATTAGTTGCATAGCTGGGAGTGAACTTGTTGCCTTCCATCAGAGGTCAATCAAATCTTCTCTCCATCACAGAGAAAGAGAAATACAGTGCGTTTATGGTACGGCAGCACACTTAGCTCTTCCACCCATCACCCAAGCAACACAGGAACTGGGTTTGCAAAGGTATTTAGAAGTAGGTAGGACCATGTGCTCGTAAATCCTGTTTACCACTTATCAGCTTGAATTTAGAGGTGTAGATGGGGTTCACAAGACAAAAGAGGAGTGTTAAATTTGCATGGGTTCTCACATCTTTTGAGATAAAAAAAATAAATAAATATAAAACTTTCAAGATTCTTATTATGATTTACCCTCCACGTCAGAAACTCCTGCCTAGACCTACTGAGGGGAAGAGAAAGGGATGGAGGAAGAGCATCTCCATCTACAGACCTGGAAGTATTAAGGCTTCATTTTCCTAACAAAATGACATTAAGTGATACCAACAAAGTAAGTTTACTTTCCAGAAAGAAGAAAAATAAATGCAGAGCATCTCTTGAAAAAAAATTTTACAGGCAGATGAAAGCTGTATTTCATTATTCTGCACCACGTCCACTTCATTTGATTAAATTAATAAATGAGGTCCTTATGTCATACTACAGGCATTACCCCTACTTTTGTTTACTACATCTTAACCACAGCACACGCAGCACAGCTGGCTGGCAGCTCACAGTTACAACACAACATGCAGAAGAAGTTAAGATAGGGGAAGTGATTCTAAAAAAACCACAAAAAAAAAAATCTTGCTTCACTTACCTAAGCAAAGTTGTCATTAGAGAGTTTTCCAGTACTAAAATCCAAGAAAAAAGGCCTGAAAAAAAACCACAGAAAAAGGCAAAGTTTCAGTAAATAGGATAATACTCTCACTCACTGTTTTTTTTCCAGGGGGCGGGGGGGGAATGAAAAGTCAGTGATTTAAAGAAAAGGTACATTCACTCCATCAGTTGCATTTCAGATAGCTATTTGTAACCAAAAGGTGCTCCTCAGGCAGCAAACATATCAGAAACAACAGGGCAGATTTTCCACCGTTGTCGCCAGTATTACACCAGTGCAATTCCTCAGATGTCAATCATGTTGGACTGCAATAAAACCAGTGTTATCCAGCAGACGAGTCAGGCCTAAGGCAATTAGCTAAGCTGCCCCGTTTAGATTTTCAATCATTTGTCATTCCCCTGGAGCTGGATTATTAGAAAGCCTGGACCAAGTTGTGCGGTGGGAAGCGAGGAGGAATCACCCACCCCAGTAAGGCTAAAGGTGGCATGAGCCAAAAGTGTTGCTTATTAAAAAAATATCCAAACCACCCAAGGGATAATTCCAAAAGACTGCGAGGCAGCACAACATGGGTCGATACCAAGAAACCTGTGATATACAAGGCTCATTATGGGAACAAAAATCCAAAGCACAGTGCAAATTACTGGCAGAAATGGCACATGGCTACAACAGGTCTTACCGAAATCATCACTACCAAAAAAAAGCACTCAAGGCTTGTTAAGACTCATGAATGCGGACAAAAAAAAAACCAAAAAACCAAACAATGACCCAAACTAACTGAATATGGATGACTGCAAGCTTCCAAATCAAAGAGGGAGTTGATCACTGTTTAAGAGGAAGAAGTCACTGCTTGTTCCAAGATTAAAAACTTTTAATTCTGGCCCCGGCTGAAGCACTATCATTCACTAATCTGGTACAATTTAGTCGGGCTGATCCTCCGCTCAGACAGACAGGCCATTATCAAAAGTTCCTCTATTCATTTCGCTTCCTGTTAGCCAGTGAAAGCCCCTTTTATACGCTCCTCGAGAGGCTGTTAAAACCAGGGAAGACTTTCCGATAGAGAAGATAAGGTAGTTGGATTTATTCATGAGAGGAGGAAGGGAAGCTGTACAGGCTGATTACAGCTGCTCCAAAGCTGCAAAGTGGAGCGTTGGAGGAAGGAGCTGGAAGATGATGGATTTCTTACAAATAAGCATTATACCAACAGCATTATTGTTAGAACTAGGCGTTACCTCTCCTGATACTCAACTACAGATTTGAGATTTTAGTCTTAAATTGGCATCACCCAATACGCACATGTGGTTGAGTAATTCAAAAAACACATGGATGAGGGATATTTTTTAAGAGACTGAGCAAATATTTAAGAAAAACCAAAACCAACACACCATAATACCCAAGACCAAAAGGATAAACTAGCCAGAGTCAGAGGGAAGACACTGCCTAGAAATGCTCTCCAGATTAAGACAGTTCATGTATAATTTTCAGGGTCAGATCCTGTTCTTATTGCCGACATGAGCACTCAGACTTCAGCGGAGTAGGATGGTGATTTCCACTTTACTTAACATGTGTCAGCAAGTTTGAACAGTTGCTTTGCAGATTCTTAGAGCTAACCAAGCAAAACCCCACCGCCAAAAGCCCGGTATAGTACTTGGCAGATGAAAAGCTGCCTGGAAACTCTATCAAGACTCTGAAAAACATTCCCCCTATTAATGTTCAATCTGGTATAGTTAAAATAGCTTTAAAATGTAACAAGAGGGAAATACAAACAAAAGCACATTTCTCAAGTTTAAAAAGGTCGAGCCAAAGCAGCAAAGCTCTACCAAAAGTTAGGGCTAACAATGATGGTTGCAGGGGTAAACCCTGCCTCTTCCTTCCCCTCTCCCAGACTATTCTTCTCCGAATGAATTAGCAAAATAAACAAGAATCAAAACACCCAGAGCAGAAAATAGTATGCAGCTTTTAAAGGAAGAAAACAACTCAGTTATACTTCTTCATTACTCCATCCAGTGCACATACACGTCAAGTCGTTAACTGTTTTCCCCTCTGACAATGCTAAATGAAATCAATATGAGCAAAAATAATAAAAGAATAAAATTATATGGACAGGAAGACTTAAAAGACAAGGTGATGCATTTTTGAAGAGGCACCAGTTTGAATCACACAGGAATGGAGTGCAAATCTCTACCAGGTAGGAAGAGGGAATAACTAAACCTAGAATAGCATGAAGACCCAACAGAGATGGTCCACAGGTCGTCACGTGGAAGGTGAAGGATCAAAGATACTTATGTAAATAGAGACAAGGCTGTCAAAGACTGACAAATTACCTCCTGCTTTGCCGAATGCCAAGATGCAACCAAAAAGCAAAGAGCTACAACAAAATCCAGAGCTTATCTTGATCCAGTTTCTCCTTTAGGTTATTATTAACTTTATACAAAACTTCAGCACAAACTGTACAGACACTTCAGTTTGCTCAGCGTCACGTAATTTCTTCTCGGTGATTGAGCAGAGAATTAGGGAACCAGGAGACAACAGTCGCTTTCTATTCTGCGACCAGCCTGCATCTCTTCAGCCATATCACTCCAGGCAAAGCTCGGCTGGCACTCGCTCTCCTCACTTTCTGCTGCAGCGGAGATCTTGCCTGTCGCAATCACCGACTTCAATCGTAAACTACAGCAGCTCAGTTGGCACATGCTCAGATTTAGTGGGTATTTCAGAAAAAGTTGCCAAGTCTCAGATTCCCCATATAGTAAATAAAGGTAACGTTGCTCACCTATCTTCACACCTGCTTTGCAGCGCAACGGCTGAAGAGACAACCTATTGTTATAAGTCTACAATGCACAAAAAGCAGTTGTATGTATACTTAATTTGCAGTTTAGCACTCTTAAGGCCAAGTTTATCAAAGCGTAAAGGGTGTTTCCTATGGTGGGAATGTCGTAATGGGACAAGACACAGCCTGCTTGTTCTGCATGTTTTGTAAGATCATTGAGTCTTTCTTGTCACAAAACAACTCGTTGCACCAATATTTAATTAAAAACAAGTGAGGAAAGTGCATCCAAACCTTCCCATTTGTTTTCAAGTCTGAGGAACCCACACTGGCAAGTTACAGCTGATGAATCATTGATAGTTATTGGAAATCAGTATCAATGCATGGAAACCGCATTGCATGGAAGTGAAGAGGCAAGGACTAGATGTTCCTCAGTCAACTCTTTTCAACTTGATAAAGCCCCAACTGCGCCAGATGCTCCAGCTGATGTGAGGGGGTCAAACTAAGTCTGAACAGTCTCGCCCTCCAAGTTTACGCACTATAACAACAACAGGCCAACGCCCACTGTTACAGAGCCGAATACAACTAATTTTGTTCGATTAAAATATGACTTTACACACATGAGAGTTTCAGGAAAGCCAGAGAAGAACAGGTTTACTTGGCTCTTACATTTCAGTGCCCATCTTCTGCAAATTCAGTGTTGCTTGCTGTGATGATGCTGGGGTTTGGGGTTTATGGGTTTTGTTTGGTTTTGTTTTCTGTTATAACCCCAAAACCCAAAAGTTCCTACTTCTAAAGATCATGTTAGGTTTTTCCGCCTCCTTCAAAATCCTGGCTACGGATACGCAAATGCCTAGTTTCTAGCCTCTGTACTGCTAGAAGTTACACTTGGAATAGTTGTGACTGAAGGCAACAGAAGATTTCAATAGTAGTTTCTCTGTCACTCCAAGAATCTGCTTCGCAACACAAGCCTGCAATTCCAGATTTCTGCATTCATCGCGAGGGACACGTGGCACAGACGCTTACCAGCGACTGGACTTCAGCACATTCCTGGGCAGTTCTGCAGTAACCACGTTTAGACAGTTAAAGAAGGTTCTATCAGAGCTCAGAGATGAAAGTTGGAAAAGAAATTTAAAAAGAAAGAAAAATCAGAGAGCAAAGCCAATAAATGCAATTAAGATTCTGCAAACTCCTGATGACTTTGAAAGAGCACGGGTTTTCCATCTCATCCTCCGAGTGAAGCTGCAGCACACGCTTAGCAGTGCCAGAAAGATTAGCGGGCTGCCAGAGCATGCACAGGAGAAGGTTTGTGTGCAAACAGAATGAACAGCCTCTACTAAATTCTTGTAACCAATTAAGCAACAATTCTCCACTGAGAATACAGCATCGCCCAGCTGCTTACCTAATCCTCAACCCCTGCTTCTTGAGCTGGCTTTCAATTTTTAAGTCTTCTCTTCAGAAGCAAAGGACAAATGCGTGCCGATTCTCTAGACATCCTTGTTAAAAGGCAAATAAAAGCCCTGCAAAGATTGTCAGTACTCAAAAGTGACTTTAATACTAATGAGAATTTACCACCAAGTCTGCAAACATTAATACATGTGAGTAGCCATGCTAAATCCACCCTAATTACCTGTCTGCAAGGCTCTCCCCCAGCCAGAACTGGACTTCAAGCCAAGGGAAGACCAAACCTGGAAGATGACTGCGGACTTTCTCTGGTCTGCATCCCTGTGCTAAGCTACTCAGTGACACTAAGCAGACGCGTCTTGAATGTGCTGCTTCCTCTCATGTAAAGGGGGAAGGAAAAAAAGAGAGTCAGAAACAGTACTTATCTGAAAAAAAGCAAATATTTTAAAATAAGAACCGCTACTGTTCGTAGGATGGCCTGGAAAAGAGATACATCTGAAATTCCTTTAAATACATGTGTTTCAGTTTTCAAACTGCATACGAGTCAATCTGACAAACGAGCTTAGACAGACTTGCTCAAACGAAGCCGAGGGTCCCGTCCCCCACCCTTTTCCTAAGTTAAGCGAGTGTAACTTTCTGGCATAGACATTGGTGTGTGAGATTTTAACATTCCCCTTTCCATAAACAGTCATACATCAAGCTCTAAAAATTTGCTTCACAGAAACATTTGCACTAGTAAAACTCAATTATTCTAATATTTGTATGACACATGCAGGAGGGGTGCATAAAAAGGTTATGGTGAGCTCATTTAAGAATTTAAACAAGTACTTGATAAAAAAATTTTTGAATTATTCACTCAGCTCCACTACTAAATCAGGCTTCCAAAGGAGTCTTTAAACAATAGCACAGAAGACACTGTATTTATAACAAAAAGGTGGTATTGAAGCTATCACTGTCTCACAGCGCAAGCCATTCATAATTACAGTCGTAAATGCACACAGG
Source organism: Larus michahellis (assembly GCF_964199755.1). Lineage (NCBI taxonomy): Eukaryota > Metazoa > Chordata > Aves > Charadriiformes > Laridae > Larus > Larus michahellis. The sequence goes on along the minus strand of NC_133904.1, from coordinate 7,810,890 downwards.
CACGGTTTCGTGCATTGGTTCACAATCCTGCCGGATTAACTGGACACTTTCAATATTTATACTAATATTCCCTTCTGGAGAGGCAGCACCATTTCTGTCTAAATAGTCTAAGTAATGCTTTTCATGCTAAGCAAGAACGATTTCTTCAAGAACATCCAAAGTTGAGAGAAGCGCAAGAGAACAGTACTAAGCAAGATCAGGACAATCTTTTATATGTATTTATTTATTTTTATACCATCCCACGTGGGCTGCCACACAAGTATTTTGCTATGCCCCCCAAAGCTTCAGAGCCAAACTCAACTGAAGACATCAACATGCATCTCAGCTATAAACTTTTATACTAAGTTTATGTACAACACAGCAATTTTCCGCATACTTGCTCCTTGCAGTACCAATTTTTATTTTTTTTTTTCCAAACCTCAGAGCTCACTTGGAATAATGACCATCTCTAGTGGGACGAAAAGCAGGGGACTTCAAAGAAGAGATAACATGAGTGGTGCTCCACTTCTCTGGTACACGCATCCTCGTACCACCTGCTTCCTTTCTCCCCATCCCTTTTTCTTCTCCACCACAGGCTGCTCTTGGTGGTTCAGCTCAATGAACATGAGCCAAGGTTTCCTCTCAAAATAACTACTCCAAGAGCATTTCAGCTATGAGCATCACCCACAGAAGCATTCCCATTTGCGTATCGTCTTCTCTCCTGCACTAGTCTGTTCCCAAATAAACTCGTGGGCTCGTGATACAAGGTCATAAAGTTGGGGAAAAAAAACTCGGATACCCTCCCACTGCATCCAACCGTGTTCCCAGGGCAAGGGCAGGATGAGTCAGTCTCCCAGTATAGCTGGTTTCAGGCATTTCTGACAGCATTACTTTAATGACAGTATTTCATTTCCTTCAGCATCTCATTGAGTGCACTCAAGTTAAGTATTAATGAAGTGTTTTAACACTCTCACTGTCTGGAGGAGAAGTGGGGCATCACTAACCAGCTGCTCCGTTCACCAGAACCACCAAGAACAGGGTTTTTGCATCACATGAGGTAAAAGACAGGTTTGGGGGCGAGAAGCATGAGCCGAAACTACCACATTAACAAATACCACCGAGCCCCAGGACAACAGCTGGAGCCTGCCCTGAGCAGAACCAGCAGCACACCAACCTAAGACCACCATAAACCATCCAAAAACAAAAGAAAAAAAAAATATCTAAAGGAAGATAACTTGCCATTTCTGAAGAAACAGGGATTCAGATTTGCTGTTGCAAAGCCAAGCCATAACAGCGGTGCCACCAGCAACACACCTCCTGAAACCTCTTTTTATTTTTTTTTTTAAACCCCTTAAATTCAGCTTTGCTGCTGTACTTTCCTTCAAATGTACACCCCACCTCCTCATCTGCCTGTTCTTACAAATCTATCTATTTGAAGCACTGGTTTTCCTGACTCTGGGTAAGACTGAACACCTGCATCACTGCAAATGTAATTATGGCAAAATACCACGGCTATTTGCAGACTTCCTGTTCATCACATACTACTAGTGTACCTTTGCCTTGAGCAACTATTAACAGAGCTGGAAATCCTGAAGAGACGCTAGAGAGAGAGCAGAAGCAACCCCCCTACTCCTTTATGCAGTGATGCTTTGGATTTGCTTTTGGAATGACTCAGAGGGGAAAAGAAAATCATCAGAAAAATTCTTTGTAAATCTGTCCAATGAAAAGGAGAAAAAAAAAAAATTAATTCAGTTAGAAGTCTGCATTAGCTTACTCCAATCGAGACAGGGAGGCATTTTACACTTCAACTGAACTGGCAGCTCAAATTCAACTTCAGGCTCCAATGCAGGCTTTAAGTCAAATTCCTAAGCGGAGTAAAACCCTTATTAGCCTGTCTTCACTGTAATTTTAATCTTAGTAAATTCTGAGTATGTAATTTATGTTAAGAACTAACCACTTTTTTTCAGAACTGGATATATTGCATGGAGAATTGTTCTCTGGCTAGCAAAGTTAAGATTTCCCTTAGAGAAACAATTTTTTGACAGCAAAAGAAAAATCACTGAAAGCTTTAAAAACATGCAAAAGCATTTTCATAAAGGCATCACAGACAGTTGTTTTAATTCATTCATTCAACTTAATACATTCCTAACCTATCAAAACCTGGCTATGCAGTCTCACTTTAAACAGATGCTACGTACTAGAAAGATTTTTGACCTGGCTTAAAAACTGATATTTCTCTTTCACCACACACACACGAGGGGTGGGAAAAGACAGGAAAATGGCTGATATTTCTACCTTTAAAAAGGAAAAAAAGCATTCCATTCCTTCTCCTCTCCAGCAGAAAAGTAAAAAGAAAACACCTTGAAAAGACATCATCTCAATTTCGAGTTCCACTAATGTGACCGAAGTCATAACAATTTTTCTAGTTTAAATGAAAAAGAATTTAAAGCCTTGTCTAAAGTTTACAGAGTCTCCATGAGAGTCAAAACTGCCAATGCTGCGGGTACACACCACTCACCCACGTCAGCACAAAAGCAGTATTTACATCCTGTAGCCGACCTAAAGCTCTGAAGCCCAGGTTACTATCTGTCCCAATCGTGAAATGTTCATTACGTATTTCCTGCATTATTTGCATGGTTTCTTAGGTTTTGGGGTTATGCTTTGGTTTTTGTCTGGGTTTGTTTTTTGTTTTGTTTTTTTAAATACCCACTTAGTAAAAAGCAAATGAGATCTCAAGCTCAAGGCAAAAAACCCAAGTGAATTATCGGGGTGGTTGCCTCTCCTCCTTTCTGCACTTGCTGCTGCCGTTTTGCGTCGTTCCCTTCGCTCCCACTCCTCTTTGAGCCGTGGTTTCATGTAAAAGCAGTTCAACTTTTATCCCCCACCTCCAAGCCTGAAAACCAACACGTCCTTCCAAGTGAGGCTTACGCCCTGCCAGAGCTGATTTGTATAATCTGAATAGGAGAGACGGGGAATATTTACGTATTTGCCAAGCGAGGGGCTAGGATTTGAGAGGGAAATCCAAGCAAGATGCAGCAGGAGAAGAGCCGGACTCTGCCAAGAGATCAGGTCCATCCTACACCGGGTCTTGCAGCCGCAGGCTGGCGCAAGAACACCAGCTATTTTAACGACTTGCATTAAAATCCTCACACGGGGGGAGGAAAATTAATTACACATTTTAGCCTCTAGATTTTCCTCCATTTTGTTCAGTGTACACATGCAAAAGTTAAGGCGAGGGTTTACAGGACTCGGGAGCACGTATGGCCCCGCACAGAGCCGTGCTTAAAGCGGGCAGCTGTGTGAGGGAAGCAAACCGGAGAGGACTCGGACAGATGTTTCCATTCACGAACACTGCCAAGGAGCCGGGAATGCCGAGTTCACTACCTTGGCGTTATTTACATTTCACAACATCCAGTAATGACCATGCCACAGGCAGTTTTTAAAAAAAAAAAAAAAAAAAAAAAAAAAAAAAAAAAAAGATACAGCACAGCAGGGGAGCATTTCACCACCACCTTCATCAAGGGGGCAAAAATTAAAAGCTTTTTTTAGTCCAATTATGAAACTTTGCCTTGTTTCATTTTGCCCACTGTCATCCAAACGGGACACCGGCATCCTAAGCCTCATTAGTTCACAGGATGGCCTTGAGCTAATTACCTGCTATTGCCATTTTGCAAGAGGTTGTGCGCATATGCTTGCTTCTGGGGCATCAGGGATGGTTATCTGCGCTGTCTCCGTACCACGTGAACCTTCTCCTTCCCTTTTCCAGAATAAACCTATTCCTGATCTAGCACAGAGGACAGCTTCTCCCTCAGCAACCCTGACACAAACCAAATGGTCCAAAGGCCAAACCTGGCGCTCTTGGCTCAAAAAAATATCCTTTGAAATCGTTGGGAGAGTGCATTTCAGAGGCATTCATCCAAACCTCAATCCTGAGACCCAACAGGTTTGAGAATTAGTTGCCAGATCCAGTCTGGCAACTAGAACAGCTACTCCAAGCACGGTCCCATCCACCCGAACACACTGGAGCATTATACACCGACCGCATGCGACGAGGCACTCCGCCTGTCCCGAGGTGTTCCCTGCGGGAAGAGATAGGAAGGGTGATGGGAAAAGCAATTTTTTCACACCAGCGTTATGATCCACAAAGCCCTTTCTGAGCCCACAGAAGAGGTATAGAGAAATAAAAAGGTCAATATAGCCCAGTTCTATTAAAGTCAGTGCTTGCTTGAGCTTTTAAAGGGGTTCCGCACTTTTAATATTTAAGCTACACACTCTGTATCATGTTTCTTTGAAAGTGTCGTGCTGGTGAACATTGCCCAGACAGGGAAACTGTACTGCCAGTGAGTGCAAGGCTCCCCTCCCGCTACCGCCACAACGGGACACCTTCCTTCCCGAAGTAAACCAGACACTAATGCTATTTATGGATCCCGTTGCAGAACCAGACAGGCTTCCTAGCCACTATTCATCAACGTGTAAATAGGTTTTATTTCATGGCAGGGCGAACAGATTCAAAAGAAAAAAAAAAAAAAAACCAACACACAAACCTGAAGTTCTGCCTTACTTCTTAAATATATATTTGAAGGGTAGTTGGAAAATCAACATAGAACAGTAATAACATCAAATAACGGCTGATCACAACTTCCCTTGGAGACCACATTATTTAAAAACATAAATCTGGCAATTTCAAATTAGTTCCTAAAGGATTATAAGAGGAAACAAAACATCCATGGAAAAGAAGGCCAGCTGACGTACCAAGGGACAGACATCCAGAAGAACATTATCTCCATCACTCCCCCACACCCAGAAGAAAGGCAGGGAACATAACCATGAAATCTTCCTTAGTTCGCAGAGAAAGAGACTACATCAGTTTCCAGAGACACAAAGCTGGACAACATTCACCAGCATGACTTTTAAACATTAAGACTGCAGAGTCCACTAACTTGCCCTGCTAACTCTTTTGAGTTCTAGTGGGAAATACAACTTTGTTCTTACAAGCATTTTCATAGAAGCACCTTTGCATTTAAAACACCAACTGTAAATGCATCTGCTATTCAGATAAAGCACCCGCAAGCACGTAATTTGATATGTAAGAAGTTTTACAAAGCTCTCAAAAAGCCCAAGGACATTTGGAAGGGTAGACACAAGTTTAGAATGAGTCTTAGCATATCATCAGCAAAAAACAATTCTATTCTTAGATATCTCCCTTTGGTGTTTCCTATGATCTTCCTTTTTTTTTTTTTTTCTCCTATTCCTTTGAGAAAGTAAGTTGTTTGCTTATTAGGAAAAAAAAAAAGAATATGGAAGAACCTGTTCTGCAAGGCATACGAACAAAGCAGTGTCTTCCAAAAAAAGAAAAGCTCATTCAAAAGTATGTAAATATTAGGGCTGGTAACACAAACAATAAAACCACAGGAAACACAAGAAATTAAGAATAGATCAGGACTTATTCGATTTCCTGGCTGCTGGATACATAAGCACTTCTCTGGGTTGGATGTATCAGACAGGGTTTATTTTCTGAATAACAGGTATCGGGGAGTTGACATAGATAATTTAAAGAGGCAAAAGAAAAATTCAACATCTTTTCCGATCCGGCTTGTGCTCCTTCGCAGGCAAAGACGCTGACCACCATCCAAGGCAATGACACCAGGACTGGCACATCACGGCGCCAGGGCTCAGCATCCTGCGCTAAGCAGTGAATTAAAGTTTGCTAACTTCAAGGAGAAGTTAGCAAACAGGGTTAGTCCTGCATCTTCACACAGCACTGCCCCGGACACATCCAAATGTCTGCTCTTGAATGAGGACTGGCTTTCTAAAGCTGAAGCTGAGCAAGAAGCAGAGGTGACAATTAGTTCCCAACATGCAGGGTGGTCCCTGCCATCGCCACCCTGCAACTCTCCCTGGCTGGAAGGCACACATCCAGAGCTCGCCAGTGCATTCCCCAGCTCGGGCGTATTCCCAAATTCCCAGTTGCTGCTAGGCTCTTGTCTAGCACCATCCCAACAGCTCTTTCCTCTCCACCATGGGAAAATTTTTTTTTGCCAACTGGCCAGAAGTGACACGGTCCCAACTAGACACAGTTTTACATCTCCTGTGCGGGTGTTCAAAGCCCGGCTCGGCTGAGCATCACGTTAACACAACCTCTCTGCAACAGCTCCCCGCTTCTCATTCCGGCTTCCACCAAATGCTAAACCAAGTCTCCTTCTTCATCCTCCAACCATCCAGTGGCTCAGACCCAGCCTTATCTAACAGTCAAAAAAACCAAAATCCCTACAAAGAAAACAATTTATCTCCTTCAATGCAAACACGAAGTGATGTAGCATTCCCGAAAACAAAGTTTAACAAGACTTAAAGCATACTTCCTGTGACATGGCCTAAGTTTCTCTTGGCACTGAAATATCACAAGTCCAAGGCATAAACACACACAGGTATTTATACAAACTGTATTATTCTTTTTTAATTAATATCAGAAGCACTGATGAGACTAGGTTTTTAGTAAAAATTGGCAAAGATTTTACAAATTAGTTCCTGGAGAGGGGAAGGAAATGAAGACTCTTCTAAGCACAGCATTAAAAAAAACCCCTCTAAGTTTACACTCACCTGATACCTTTTTATATAATGCAATTGTACTGTAACTGTATGATTGCCATTTATCTGCCATCTCACGGTATTAACTGACGTAGCAGAGGGGATGTGTCACACAAGCAATCCAGTAAAGAAAGGGTAAAAAAAAAAAAGCACACTCGTGTTCTGTAGTTCCAGGAAAATGTACACATCTGCAAGCTTTTGCCACAAGTCCTCCAGCCTCCTCAAGTAGTTTTGAATTTTCATTTCAAAACTTGTTCTCCGCTGGCTGAAGTGTTTTCCTTTTACATGCCCGTTGTAAGCTGTTGCTGGGACGGGATCTCTTACTAGCCTCAAACAGCCCGATGACTTCTGAACTTTGAGATTATAAAGCAAGAAAGTTACTGAACACTCACATGCAAGTCGATTGGCTAAGAAAAAGCAGCACAAAGTCCTGCCAAAATCCTCGCTAATCTGATAAAGGAAAAACCAGGGAGGTCTAAGCACTAAACCCCACCGTTAAAATAGAGCCAACTCCAGCTGCAGAAGGAAGCACATCACATTTAGCGAGGTACTTCTTCAGATAAGACATCTGAAGAGGCAACATTTTACCACCTTAAAGGGACTGCCCATAAGAGCAAAATTCCCAAAATACAGGAAAACATGGGACTGACACGTGAATTTCCTACAGATTGACAAATGCTGCTTTCTCCCCTGAAGGAGGGAGAAACAAATTACCAGGACGTACATGACATGTAGCCTGTTACCACTTAAGTACTTCTTTAATTCTCCCACTTCCAATGCACTTCACAAACAATTAATCCTCTTAACATCCATGCAAGCATATTTATTATCCACAGTTCTAGCTTGTAAGCTCTTCAAGCAATGAGCTAGTTCTTTTTCTAGTTTAATACATGGCTCAAGAAAAGTGGGACTGAGGCCCTGTTTTAACTGTAAAACAGCTGCCAAGAAATCGGTTCCCCCCACCCCACTCCCCTCCAGCATCTTATGGAGGGGATGAGCAAGTCACACACTCAAGAACATCCTTTTAACCTAGTTAAAAGCACTTTTAACCTAGTTAAGTGCTCAAATCTCAGCCTCCACGCTACACACACCCTTCTTCAGGCTACATTACCAAAAGGCTTGGTCAAAAATTAATTAGTAGCCCTGGCCAGGACGGGAAAGTAGCTCCAGATTTTGTAGACCCCCAAGCCCCCACTGCACAAGCGGATTCACACTCTGTGGGATGCCAGCACACAAACGCAGCCGCACAGTAACCCCCAGTATCCTCCCACGACAGACCTGAAGACGACATATATTTATTTTCCTGTTGGCAACTGCACTACTTAATACAGAAAAACCTGCAGGTAGCAAACATTTGCAGCAACGTTTCGCCTTGCATCACGCAAAAGTGTAAAGAGTCACCTGGACCTTGTGAAACGACTGTTCATTACACAAAACTTCCTTTTACGACAGTACCTATAAAAAGGAGTTTAGTCTTTATTTCTCTACTCAGCTGAGACAGCCTACCTTCTCGGCAGCTGCTAGGAGAAGAGAAACTATAAACATTTACATTTAATGCAACAAAAGGTTTGCTCACCACCTCTTGTGTTCCACCATGCTCTTAGACGATGATCACTCATCATAAAAATGGGTGGAGTGGCTGCAAGCCACTTGGCGATGGAAAAACTGACTCCCATGTTCAAGACAAGCTCCTGCACAGGCTGGAAACCCCACCGAAGCGAAGTGCTGTCACGACTCCCCGCATGGGAAGTCTTTCAGCCACGGATGCAAACACATCTGCTACATAGCACATGAAGCAACGAGTTTTACTCCTATCTCCAGAATCACCCTCTGCCCCAACTCAGACCTTCAGATCAGACTACAGAAACTGTTTTAATCTAGGTCACATGTACACTCATCAACAGTCTGCTTTTAAAACAAGTAAAAACCAGCACTCCCCAAGTACGAAGTGCAGACTTTTAAGATGTCCAGTGCCGTCAGTACACAGCCTTATTGCTGCGGTAAAAGATTTATGGGAGCAGGGAACAAAAGAACAACAAAATTCATCACGTAACATCATTGGTACATCACGTAAGCCACGCTCCTCAGCTGACTCACTAAATGATATTAACTCCAAAAAAAGGACAAGTCCCAGTTTTGCTGCCATCTTACTTGTGGGTTCGGCAGTTCAGAAGCGCACTGTGCTGTGCAGAAGCTCATGTGCCAAAAGAAATTGCTTTGTTTCAGGGTCAAATCTGGCCATCCTGTCTCCCCTTCCCCCCAAAAAATAAATCACTTCCCCCCTTCCTCTAACACCTGCTTCCTCCATCCGAGCATTCATTGTCCCACTGCTATTATGGGACCAAAGGCTCCAGCAGCCCAGAGGAAGCTCAGGAGGGAAACCAGTGTATAAAGTGAGCAAGACTCTCGTTCACTTCAGCCATCTCACGCTTCGGCATCCCCGATCTTCCCTCTCTTCCTATTGACAGCAGCTTCCAAGATTTGGCTGGGTGTTGAGAGCTGCACGTGCTGGGAAGCCGAATGTGCCACCTATCCTGGTATTGAACCCCACCGTGCCCACAGACACCAGTGTGGACCGCTTACCGCAGCCTGACCCAGCACAGCTTTCCATACGGTTGCCCCAAAGGGAGTGACTTCACACAAGCAGCAGCTCTGCTTTTCCCTAAAAACGCAGCAGGAGGGGAGCAGTGTGCCTCCCGCAGCCCAGCATCAGGGATACAGCGAAAGCAGTCTTTGGACAAACCCATCCTTGGCCTCAACTTCCATTAGGAGGTGTTTATCTCCTGCAGGAGGTCACTGCAGATTCACACACACACCCCCTTGGTCTTCTGAAAATAGGGATACCTGCAAGAACACGACGAGTCGGACAGCATCCATGCGTGACACATGCCAGGTGCGTTAATCCATGGAAAAAGAAAAGGTGAGTCAGTAGTTTGAGTCTGAAGACAGTCCGGTTTAGAACAGCTGCTCCATGCCAAAATCCTTGTTTGTAATGGTTTTATTAACGGCAGCATTCAGACTTACAGAGCAGTTACACCACTGGGGGCAGAGACATGTTGGGAACGAGATTTACTTTCCCAAGTAACTTTGCCAGAAACCTCAGCTACAATTTAGATGAAGCTACAAAGTACGTCACAGGTTTTAACATAACGTACTGCTCCAATTTGCATTAGTCATGGGTGATAAAAAGCACAGGGGATTCAAATGTGACACATCCGATAGTTGCTCTCAACACAAAGTTTTGAACATCATCATCAAATGACATACACCCTTCTGCTTTAAGATGACCACCCTAAATCATGTTCATGCAGAATAAGTCTCACCAGAACTCAGCCTCGTATTTAAATAAGTAATTCACCATTTATTTCCCCTCCCACTCAGAAATAAAACCTGAAGTAGCTGCTATAGAAGAAAATCCTTAAATCCTTCCTTTTACACTGGATCAGACTAATCTCAGAGGTGCTGGCACTCTGTAAATAACACCTCACGTTAAACAACAATTGGAGGAGATCTCTCACCATGTACTTTGCAAACGTAACGTAAAGTTAAAAACAGTTCAGCGAGAAGACTAAAGGGTAGTGACTTTTGTGAAAGGTAGACTATCGCCCTGAACAAAGTCAAAAAAATACACCACGAGAGACTGGAAGCAGTCAGAAGCTACTCTGGCAAATGCTAAACATTTTGTATAGTCTATTTGAAAATTTCACAAGTGCTTGAAACTAAGATGCAATGGATTAGTTGCAACTTCCTGCGTTCATACATCTTAAATAGTATCTCAGAAGAGCCACTGCACAGGATCCAACTCACTGATAACGAGCGGTCAGTCGCCATCCCATGATTTCCAAGGAACTCAACATGGAAGGATCAAACAAACAAGAAAACTGTGACAGTTTAGTTGTCACGTCTACTGAATAAAAACCACTATCAACAGTTTTGGAAAGACAAGAGCAGACAGATGGGAAAGTAATTTACGAACAACTTACAGAATCGCTGAAAAAAAAATTTTGAATGAAGAGGCTGGATCATTTTGAAGAAATATAAAAGTGAATTCCTGGTCCTAATGATGGGGAAAGAGATTCCTAGGAAATGCAAGTGGTCAAGGAGGATTCACTCTGGATGCTGCAGTCAAGGCCAAAGCCAAGGTCCTCTATGAAGTCTGGAAGCCCAACAAGGTCTCCACCACCACCAGTCCTTGCAGCTGCGAGAAACCTTGCGGGCCGCTGCCCAGAGGCACCAAACCCAACCTTACACACAAAACCTGCTTGGAATATACTGTATTTCACACCCTCAACACAAGTGCCATAGGAGGTGCTGGCAGTAGTTTGAGGGGTGTTTTTTCCTTACATTTACTCCAATCCCATGCACAATGTTTGAGAAGTTCCCAGCGTGACTTTGTTACAGTTCAGCGTTTGGACTGAGAGAACTACATCGCTATGCCAGCAAGGAATTTAGCTTTTTCTTACCCATAATAAAAATCCCCCAGTGAACTCTTCAGCATCAGATTTTTAGGGTTTTTTTAAACTGTATATAAAATAGTCTTGTTAGACTGCAACATGTGATCCATTACAGCTACAACAGAATTAAAGTTTACTTTTTGCAACATATCACACTGCATACTTTTAAAGGACTGTTGACTATTTAAAAGTGTTTGTGATTACACTTTTCTTCCCCTGTTTCTCAACAACTTAGAAGTGTACCTAAAATGGTTATAAAGAAAAATAAAAAAAGAGGATAAAAATGGCAGGGTTTATTTTTGCAGAGAAGATATATCTTCACTCTAGATAGAAATAATTGCAGTCTTGGGGAACTTAAAAAGGAAACGCTTTGACTTCTAACTCACTGGCTTATCTTAGAAACAGATCTATCTCCCTTGCCGTCTTCAAATGCTATAAAATAGGGACAGGCACCACAGTCAAATGCCTTCTTTGCAATTGGAAAAGCACTTCCAAGGGTGTAGCTCCAGGAGCATTTCTCCTGGTGGAAGCATCGGAGCCTTTGCCGCAGCAGCTGCTCATGAGACCATGAAGGGACGTGAGTCAGAGTAAAGAAATCGGGTAAAGAATGAACTTTTTTGCTGAACTGATCCAAGGTATGGATTGTACAGAAAAAAAAAAAGTGTCTTCGTAACTGGAATCTATTCCCCAGTTAGGTTTGCTAAACAGACCCACAAATCCCAGCGTGGCCCAGCTGGGGAACTGGAAGAGGCTGCTTACGCCTACACCGACACACAAAGGAGATCACAAAATTACAGTTCAAAGTTTAGGATGACACTCAGAAAGTTTTACCTATTGCTTGCTTCTAGCAGCAGTCTCTGGAAGGACATTAAACTTTTTACAACATTTGTGGCGTCGCAGCATATTTGTCATGTAGACATTAACAGAGGAGTCACCCTGCTTCCGTGACAAAGGGCCATAAATATATAGAGATATATCTTTTTGAAGAAGTTCTGTATACCTTGACTGCATCAACAAGTTCCCGGCATAGCTGCTTTCCCTGGAGCGCTGCCATCACATTTTCTTATCACTAACCAAAGTAACTAACCAGCTAACTCCCAGTGATGTGCTTTGCCTTTTAGATCTGCATAAAGGTCATTTGCAAGGGAGAAAGGCAGGTTAGGAAAAAGAAAAAAAAAAAATTTAAAGAAGACATTAAGACATTATGCCACATCCACAGCTTTCTTTCCAAAAGTAACTGAGAAGTGCAATGCCAGGCTGCAACACCAGGACTGGAGTGTTTGACTATTCAGTAAGTACAAGGAGTGGCCGACTCCCTCCCCCCAGCAAGATTGTTGACAGCTGTTTTAGAGGAGAGGAAAAAAAAGCGGGGCATGACTAAGCTATTCGGAAAAATCTTGTTGTATCTAACACCCTAGCGACAAGTTTTGATGGAGAAAAAGTGCAGTGCTACCTGGAAGTGTCTGGTACGCTCCAGCCCCAAAACTGGATTATATCCCCCGTGGCAAACCCCATAGCCGCAAAGCGGAACTGTACGTACGCTCAGAGCTATCGGTTGCTTCAGAAAGTCACTCATTACCTTCATCTGTCCTATAGGTGATCAATGCAAGCAAGCAAACACACAAGCGCTTGGCACTGAGCGGCACCCAGTAATCTCAGGCTGCAAGGTGCTTCCCACCCCAGCCTCTCGCGTGCCTGCAGACAGGGTGCTGCTCGCCTTGTCGCCCGGCTGGAAACCACACAAACCGCCACCTCCCTCTCCAGAAGGCTGGTAAAACGCGGGGCCACGATCACCCAGCAAAGGTATATCGTACCTTGAAGGCTCCTCAGTAGAGCAAAACCAAAACCAAATAGTTCCTCCATACTAATCAGCTACGTGGTTTAGTTTACTTCAGGCTATTTATCACCCGTGTGGGGAACCCCTATAGAAATAACATTTAATAGCACTCAAGTAGATTGCAGAGATAACCAGCTACAGTAATGAGTAGAAAAGCTTCCAAGCTGCTTCAAGGACTGTATTATAGGCAAGTGGATCACCACCAAATGCCAGGCAGAGAAAACCGATACGCTGGTGTGCTGGAACCAGAGTGGAAAAGAAATAGGTACAGCAGGCATGACAACTTCCACTAACAAATTCTTCATTATGCAGCTATCTATTAAAACTTACTATGCCAGCAGAAAATGATATGAAAACACCCACAGCCTTTGTGACGCAGGAGTGTGCATACCACCAATAAACCTACCAATGTTGTTTTCTTTCCTCTGGTATAATTTATTGACCGCTGCCTTAATTCATGCTTTGGATGGAATAACCAGATTCCTTTAACAGTACTTAATCCTCCTCTTAGCACAGGAGCGTACCCTAGACCAGAACACAGCTTACTCAGGAGTATATCCTGCTGAGAGATTAGCAGCAAGTTCTGCATAAGCCTGAGTCTCAAAGCTTCCCTATATAGACTGTTTAAAAACATCCATCATTGGACAGTACCTGGCAGAGCTCTGTTTCTATGAGAAGCTTTGACTTCTTAAGTGCGTTCTCCTCCTTTGATGCTGCAAAGCTGTAAATCAGGAACACGGAGCTCCTGCCTTTCTCTCTGGCTGCAGTCCCTGGCTGGACTCTGTTACTCTGAACGCGCTGTGTCCTCACCTCTTGGGCTATGCCGGCCATCCCTTGGCCACCGGAGCTGGGCAGGAGATGCAGGCTGGAACGCTGTCATGCAACGCGGTGCATCCACACTACCTGCAGGAGACTCGTCATTCAGGCTACCTACAAAACCCGTTTGCCTTGAAGAACTCAACATCCGTGCCCTTCTAGCAACAGCCCCAGGCTAGCCTGTCTGCCCAGCACCGGGCAGCGCTGGAAGGACAGACAGGAGACGTATTGGGCTCAACCCATGAACGCGGAAGACGGGTACATGCTTGAATTCATGCCAAGGGACAATATATGCCCAGCTGATCCTCACCTTGCCCAACACACCCTTAACCTGCTATCAGGCTTGTAAAAAAAAAAAAAAAAAAAAAAGAATAAAAAAACAAAACAACCCAACCCCAAGTGTCCAAGCAAGATATTGTTCCCATGTAAGGCAACAGCCTGGACCAGAGTGGCCCAAAGCACAAGCAGAACCTCCTAAGCAGATGCTCCTCTAGTCCTGACAGCAGCTTCTATCCACAGGCACGGGTGTTGTGAGGTTAACGTCAATTCACTCCCACTACTAAGGTATCTATGTATAAAAATACACCTCCTCTAACACAGTAATAAATGAATCATTAGTATCTTACCTTTAAGGAACTATGTGGAACTTGGTTCACCTTTGCGATTCCACAATAGCTTGGCAAGGGCGTGCAGAACACAAAACACACACCCAGCAAGGGACTGATTTTAAGTTGAAGAGAGCCACTACAAGCAGAAATAATGTAGCTTGGCCCTTTAAAGCTGATTAGATTACATTAGCCAAAACTCCCAGCACACAAGACATTCATGGATCTCAGACCAACTGTCTAAACTCAGCTCTGAAGCTACATGCTTTACATATTTCTACTGCATCGCATATCTCCATGAGTACCTCAAGTTTTACGGCTGACGAAGATTACAGAGAACACCACAGCGACCAACTGTCCTACAGAAATACAGCATTTCTATTCCCTTCATCGAGTCCCTGTCTGGTCATCCACAACAGAATACGTACAACATACTCTTAAAAAAAAAGCAAAAACCAAACTTTTAAAAATCACTTTTTTCCACTTCCGAGCTCCAGCTAACGTGAAGCCCTGTAAAGGACACTAGAGCAGAACCAGTTACAGAGGTCAGCAAAACTGATCGCTCCTAATCCCAACTCCTTCATATGACTCGCGGGGATAACACAGGCACAGAAGGTGGATTAATAAACCCTTGAGAATTTACGGGTTAAGAAACAACAATCCTGGTCCAGAAACTCCTGCATGTGCTTCAAAAGAACAGGGTCTCCATTCAGGAAGAAAAAATATAATGATATTTTGAAGGAACAGAGCGAATGCACGAAACAGGCCCCACGGCAGTGACCCTCGGAGGGACTCCAAAGCCCCCCTCAGCCCCCAAAGTGAGAAAAACCAACACGGGCCGGCTGCTTGGGAGACTCCGATCTAAAGCCCAGATCACTTTCTTCGCAATAAATTGAGATACAAAGTTGCGTCAGCGAGGCTAGAGAGGGGTTTTGTTTGTTTTCAGATCGGGTTTATCAATAATTTCAATAAGAGAGGGTGGCTGGGGGGGCGGGGGGGGGGGGATGCGTGTGTCTGAGGACACGCTCGGGGCACCATCCGCGCCCCCCACTCCGAGGAGCGGGGCCGCCACCCCCGCGCCCGGCAGGGTAGGACCGAGGGGACCCGGGGGGGACACCGGGGGGGACCCGGGGGGTGGGTGGGGGGGGACCGCGCCCGGCCCCGGCCCGCCGCGCACCGCCGGCCCGCAGACAATAGCGGCAGGGAGCAGCCGCGCGAGAAAACACAGAAAAAAATAAAGGAAAAACAACTAATAACGACAAAATGAAAGGGAATAAAGACAAGCGAGGGAGTGGGGCCGCCCGGAGCGGCTCCGCGCGAAGTTGCGCGGAGAAGAAAAAAAAAAAAAACAAAAAAAAACGAGGAAGAGGAGAAGGAGGAGGAGGAGGAGGAGGAAGGGCGGGGGACGCGTGCGAGGGCGCGGGAAGGGGAGGGGGGCTCCCGCACACCACCCTATCTCCCCCGGGGGGACACCACCGCCCTCCGCCCCCGCCAAGGGCCTCCCCAAACTTTCCCCCTTCGCCCAACTCCGCCGGGGCAAGACTCACCGCGGGGGCCCGGCGGGCGGCTTCGCCCCTGGCAGCGGGGCCGGGAGGGAAGGGAAGGGAGAGGGAAGGGGACGGGGAGGGGGGGAAGAGGCGGCCGGGCCGGGTGCTCTCCGCCCGGGGAGGCGGGCAGGAAGGAGGGAGGGAGGGAAGAAAGAAGGAGGGAGAGAGGGAGGGCCGGGGGCTGCCGGCTCCCAACCTGAGCGCCGCCGCCGTGCCCGCCCCCGCGCCGCCATCCCGCATGCGCCGAGCGGGGCCGCCCCCGGGGCCAGGGCGGCGGGCTGAGGGCAGGGGGGAGCGGGATGGCGGAGTGGGGGTGTGTGGGACGGCGGAGGGAGTTCCAGCCGCCCTTCCTCACCGCCCCTCGCCGAGGGGAAGGGGTGTCTAGGGAAAGCCCCGGGCTGGGGGAGCGCGGGTCCCTCACCTGCCCGCCTGTCACCTGCCCGCTCCTCCCTCCTTCCCTGCCGCTGGCCCCCTCCCAGTTCGCCCCGCTGCTGCGGGACACCCGTCGGTTGTTTGTATTGCGCTGCTGGTGTGAAAGGACACGGGCAACTTTTGATGTTTGGGGTTTATTTTTGTTTGAAGGAGATGCTTCCTTCCCACGCGCTAAACTTCAGCCGTAAGGGCCTGTTTCTGGCGTTCTCACCTCCGGCAGCTCTGACAGAGCCGAGGGCACGAGGTCTCCAGCCGCGAAGGTGACTGGCTGCGCCCCAACGCTGCGCATCTCTACCTGTCACAAAATCCATCAGCTCCACTTGAGCCCCACCAAGCCGGCCTACAGCCTTGTCCTCTTCCTCACCGCCTTTCCCCCGTTCCTCTACCATTGTGCGTTTGGCAGAGGAACATCTTCCCATACCATTCCCACGGCTTGCCCTGGAAAAATGGTGGAAATGGCAACCCACTGTTAGTAAACAAGCTCATGGGGCCTGTGGTCTGTGTGTGGCTGGGTTTGAGGGGGCCCCTGGGAATGAAGATGCACGATCTCTTGTGGCAACCTGCCTTCGGTTACCATTTTTGCTGGAAACTCTTTGGAAATGTGTACATCTGGTGGCCCAGGTCAGCTTAACCTACTGTGCATGCGTCTATCCCACTAGCCCTGGTGGTGGTTGGGTGGTCATGTCCACAAAGACAGCAACAACACTGAGTTTAACATGCATTTCTTGCCCCTCTAGAGCCGGGCAGTCTCACCTCACAACAACCAACGCCAAAAACACTTTCCAATACTTTCCAAAGAGATCTTGCTGCTGGCCAGAGCAGTGGGCACAGGCTGCAGGTAATTCCCGTACATCATGTTCTTTCCAGGTAGAACAGAAATAACAATACTGTGTACGGTGCAGAAAATTTTCTGCCGAAAATCCTGTGTGTGAACTTGGCGTTGTCTTCCAAAATAGGCACTGTTGATTCTGTTTAAATCAGCTGAAATAATAAAAATGGTTTCAACACTTGTGCAATGTGGTCATTTTGGAGGTTGGAACGGACCAGCATCGTACACCCTCTTTAACCAGGGTGTAAAGCAATAGTTTTTCATATGTGGCTCCAACAGGGTGAGAGGCACATGAGAGCGAGAACACTGGAAACACATTTTCTTTTGCCTTCCTCCTCCCCCTATAAAATGGGCTTACAAGGCAGATCTCTTAAAAGTTCCCAGGCTCAAAAAGAGGGGTCAGGCACAGTGATGGCTCAGGAAAGAGCACCATCTAGTGAAAAACCACTTCTTGCGGAAACTCCGTCCCCTACGAGCCTCCAACAAGACAATGACTAACCAAGCCCAGCCCAACCTACCTCATAGCATCTGAGGCAATCCTCAGCGAGGTAGCATGGTAGCAGATAACAGATGCCTAAAATTTTCCATAACATGCATACCGAGATCTTTAAGCTCTACTCTCTTGGTTGTCCATCAAGGGAACGTTTCTTCTCTGCTTGTCAGCTCCAGCCTGGCAAGTCAACCTCTGTCTTCTGCTGCCTCACCTGGAGCTGACACAGCCCTGGGCTTGCTGTAGCCCCCCCGCCCCCCAGCCACGTTGTGGGGATCGGAAGCCCCAAAGAGAGAGCTCAGCCTCCCAGCTGGGTCTGTACCAGTCACATACATGCCCATGCATATGGGCTCTCACGTGCCGCTCTTGCGAATAGTTTGGAAATGCTTTTAGGGGGTCTTTTCAGCATAAGGGTGCAAAGGTACTCTGCCAGGAAGGCTGTCCAGGAGCATTTATTGTAGTCATAACATTCAAAACCAGGAGGCAAGGAAATTATAATGGAAAATGTTGAGGAAAGATGACGCAGCAGCTTAGCACCAAAGCAGGAGGATCAACTGATGGGCCCCATCCATCAAAGGTGTTATGGCCCTTTCAGTCAAGGAGGGTGAATCAAAACACAGGCAGAGAAGGTGTAATTGTTTCTATCAATCAGAAGTATTCCCTGCCAGGGTGGGCTTCTCCAGCTGCTCACACCTCCCCAGAGTGCCAGGTGCTGATGGTGACTTCAGAGAGGAACTAGCCCAGGTAGGCAGGGCTGTGGGACGGGTAGACAGCTCGCTAGACTACCAGGGGGTTGGACAGAGGCTCAGTTTAGACCTGAGCCCAGATCCCCCTTGCCTGTGGGAGGACTCGTGGTACCCCAGGACCAGAGACCAGTGAGCATCTGCCACAAAAAGGGTGGATCACCCACTTCAAACGCCCAGCCCATGGTCTCAGCAGCACTTAATTCATCCTTTTTACCTCTCCCTTCCCCAAGATGTAGTCTGTGCTCTACTTTTGTCTTTAAATTGTTATCCACCCCCAAATAATTCTTTATCTCAAAATATCCTGTCTGCACCCACGTATAACCACAAACCAAAACAGAGAGGCAGTAGATGAAGGGAAATTTGTGCAGCAGCTTTGCGGATGCCAGCCTCCTGACAAATCCTTTGCCTTCAAATCATCTCTGACACTGGTTCCCCTGGGTTTCACCATTTGCCATACACCCAGGTCTGCTTTTCAAACACTATAAAAAACTTAAGAAAATATATCAGATGTTCTTTCATTGCCTCTTTCACGTTTTGATTTGCCACAAGCTTTGCTGCAGGGCTCCGCACTTCTTGCTCAGGAACTGAATTTAAGTGCGGGTTGCACTCATGAATGAGACTGGAATTTGGATCTGCACAACATAATCTGAACATTTGTGCGTAGTGGCATGAATTAGCAATATGAGCGCATTGTTCCCATTTGCTGGAAATTAGCTGTCCTTGCAACTGAATAGAAAACAGTGCAATGTAATGATGGAAGCAGCAACTATTAAAGATTTGTTTTCATCATGTTTAAGCAGCTACAAAACTGAGACACTGAGCATTAATGTGGCTGACAACAGCGCGTGGTGTTTTCTTTGTGTTCCTCCTTGTTTGAAGCCGGTGCCTGGTAGTTGAGATAACAGCAGCTACACCTGAAGAGATTTGAATATCATTTTCCCTCTTCAGACTCCAGCAATGTCATCTTTAAAGTCCTATGAGGAGTAAAATTTTTAACGCAAAATTATGGATTGTGGTTGAGAGCAACCTTCAGGAGAAGTTTCCCCATTCCCGTGAACGGTATATCTCAGTTGACATGTAAAAGTTCTTAGTGTGTCACAATCATCAGACATTGGAGTTCGCCCTTAGGACAGGAGATAGCCTGGAATGGGTGAACTGCAATAAAACCCGCTCAAACCAAAACACAAACACAGATGACCTGCAATATCAAATTAATGAAGTCAAAGGAAGTCCCCTGGGTTCTTCTTCTGCCCCGCTGTGGGAAGCTTGTGGGGCTTTGATGGGAGGAGAAGGGGAGCAGTCTTGCACCTAAGCTGTCACCCACCTCAGCTGCTGATCACTGCTCGCTCTTTCTGATTATTTCTCAGTTCTGGGAGGCAGTGCTTATCAGTTGCTCATGCAGATGTCATTTTAGTTAGTTGCTCAATTGGTGGGGCACATCTAGCAGGTCCACCTCTGCAGCTCGCGGGGCCCCTCCATCTGCTGATAAGCTGTGCTAACACCAAGCTCTGAAAACTCCCCCTTACATGTATTGTTGGAAGCCGTGTTATAAATACCGCCTTGTTCCTCTGGTCAAAAATTTCCAGTTACTTATGTTTAATGGACCTGAAAGCAGGTAAGGGAACGTCTCTGCTGACAGTCCCAGCAGAATCACACCCCCATGCATTTGTGACAGGGACAAATAACCTTATTTCACATTGTATTTGCTTTAAATATTCTCAGGACCAAAGAAATCGTCATGCTGTACCTGCACTGGCTGCCTCGCTAGGTCTTTATCGGCAGCTTCCAAGCAGTTAGTATGGAAACCAGAAATAAAAGCAACCGAGGAACAAGAAGAGCTTCACAATCGGCTTTGACGTCCCACAGGGACAAGGCGCGTGCAGGTGTGTTGCAAAGAAGGTGACGTTTCCTCCCCTTTGCCCTCCTCCTGCCTGGCCTCAGGAACAATGGTTACTATAACAATAATAACTCACGCGCCCTCCTACTGCCTCGGCCAGACCTTTGGAGAGCTGGCAATGTTTGCAGAGAGGCTCGAGCCGTACCCGCGGGCTCGCCCTCCCTTCAGCCCGGCAGGATGGGTGTCAGATAGAGCGGAAAGGGAGGGCTGAAGAGAGACTTGCAGGCTGCAAACACTGCTGTCGTTAAGCCTCCTGGCAGGGTTTTCTCTTGCATTTTGGCTTTACGCTTCGCGCTTTGTCAAAGGCCACTGTTAACAGGCGTCTGCTCTGGCCATTCTGTCCTTTTCAATACACCTTTTAATTTAATCCTATTCTATTTCTGTCTTCAGTGAGGG
The DNA here is from genome assembly GCF_964199755.1 of Larus michahellis. Taxonomy (NCBI): domain Eukaryota; kingdom Metazoa; phylum Chordata; class Aves; order Charadriiformes; family Laridae; genus Larus; species Larus michahellis. The sequence continues at coordinate 7,790,277 of NC_133904.1, read as the reverse complement.
TTGTCATCCAGTTACGTGCAAACCAAGGGATAGACAAATTTATGCCAAAAGGCTTTATTAAAGTATCAGAAAACATCCTTCAAATCAATTTACAAAACTGAATTATGTGGGACCCCAGGAGTAAAAAATGACAAACACAGAGAGTTAAATTGATAGCAGACCACGATAAAAGCTTTTAGTCGATGCAGGCTGTAAAATTAATCAAATGCAGTATACTCCCTAAAAACTAGAGCTGTTTCCTCATCTCCTGCACTCCACTCAATTTCAGATCTAAATAACATACAAAGTAGATTAAAATTAATCAATACAGCAGATCCCACAGTAAAGCAACTAATCAAGAAAGCAACACATGCATTTGCAACCAATTATTTATTACCATCACCACGTGTGGCCAGGATGTGAACGCATATGGCATCCCTGGCTTCTCTTGAACCGATGCCAGAGCTGATGGGTGTATTTGCTTCTTGTGCGAGGCAGTAAGAGAAACTGTTGATGTCTGAGGCACCTGGAAATGTTTGCTTGAATCTTGCGAAATTACGTCTACAGCGTGGATGTGCAACGGTGTCTTTTTCCCTGCCTAGGACATGAATGCTCCATCTCTGACTACCACTGTTCGGGTTTTCTCTGTAGGTGTATATGGACTGGGTGAGACCTCTCAAGCTACAGAACGTGAGAGAGGGGAATCCTCCAGGTGTTGCCATCACCTCCATAGGTCATGGCAAAAATTTCCAGCTTATCCAAAGATATGAACACCATCTCCCCTTCATATCCTTGCATTCAATACTTGCCCAAACTTTTCCTATTGATGTTCATGACCCTGCTACTGCAGAATGAAGAAGAAGTACCGAAAGAAATGCCTTCCTCAAGAAGACCAACAGGGAGCATATGTATTTCACAGAGATCCAAGTGCAGCCTGGGAAGTCACATCTCGGACCGTCGACTTCAGGCATATTCACAAAACCTACGGGCTGAACACGAACTGCTTTAAAAACTGCTCTTTGAATTTCCATCATCAGCCACCCACCAACTGTTTTGCCAACATCTGTGTGTTACAACATGTACCTGTAGCAGACTGTGGTGGTTGGCTTCATATCTTGAGAAAAAACTGGACTCCCTTTATTGAAATTTCCAGTACTAGAAAGCCAGCAAGTTCCTCTCCCTGTGTCATGAAGCCCCATCTTCTCACAAACAAGTTCTGCACCCGTTGCCAGTCATCCCAGCTCTGCAAGATGACATACACCCACCAGATGGTCCTGGTACTTCTGCAGCAGAATTGCTGATGCGCACAAGGGTCAGCAAAAATGCACTGTGCTTTTCCTCAGCTTAACGCACTTCCAAATCACAGAAAAGTACAAAAGGGCCATTGAACATGTCTCTTCAGAGGCACGAAGAGTTGGCCTGTTATGAAGTACAGATCTCTCGTGGCAGTGAATTAAAATAACTTCAGTTCTCAGGAGGGGAAAAGAAAGCTGCTTCCCCAAGCACTGTAAACCAATGCCATGTGGGTCCTAGGAAATCAAAGGTACGTTGCCACAAATCCTAATGCCAGGAGGGACAAGAGGGACTTGGGCATTCACCAGGTGCTGTGCACGCACGCAGCGATGCAGTATGGTTCACCAGGGCAAGCGTAGTGTCATGATACATGAGGTGCCACCGGTCATCAACTTTTATTACCGCACTACCTCCCTCTGCCTTTCCTCTGAAGAGTTAATTCTGAATGTATATGAATAGCACGTGGCTTTGGTAGGGTGGTTGTCCCCACTGCCAAAGGAGGTTCTTGAGGAGGAACCAGTCTCACGGATGTTGTCTCTCCACATTGCCTAGACCTGGAGAGCCACCATAACAGCATCATTTCTCCGTTCCCTTCTCTGCCTTTTGTTGCAAGAACTCTGGCTACCCGGGTCAGCCTGGGCTTGGCTGGCTATTTGCAGTGGCTGGCGCGTGGGACGTGCTGCGAGGTGGATGCACAGCAGGGTTGGCATTCTGGCTTGTCAGGATCTCCCCTCGCTCCTGTAATGCTAAACCGCTTCTCAATCATCTCTTAGGAGCTTGGGCAAAGCAGCCCATTACATCGTCTGTGTCGAGAATGGGATACGGCATCTCTGGCATCCCAGGCTGGGCAAGTCGTGTTTTGCAACACACACTGATGTGCTTTTGTGTGGAAGGGATCTATTTCATATTAAGCAGCCGTCACACGGTATTTTTGATCACCACCTGTAAGCAAATCCAAGCAAAGCTCATTCCAAGGTCAGCTGGGTATTTCTGCAGACTTATCTCCAGCCTTTCAGGCTGCAGAGTGGGCCACCGTGCTGGCCATTTAAACTTCTGATAGATCAAACAGAGACAGAACTGATCCAGACTGGAAAGAAAGAGATTAGAATCAAATGGTCTCCTCTGTCCCTGCAGCTCTGTATTGACAGGTGTCCAGGATGTCATTACAGTCGGCAGACGGCTTCAACTAATGAGGTCTTTGTCTTCACAACTTTTTTTTTTTTTATTTTATTATTATTTTTTTGCCAGTTAAACCATGGTTAGACATATTTGAGCTTTGCTATCAGTGAGGCTGATTCAGCATCTTACTGCGTAGCTGCCCTGGGAAGCGAAGCAGGCAGGGGTCATGGAAATGGCTATCTGGGGTAACCTGCCAGCCCGGAGAATTTGTTTGTGGCTGATTAAATAGCCGTGCCATCTGAGAACTTCAGCAAAAGCGGTATTTCCCTTTTTGTTAACTTCTCCCTCCTCCCACCGTCTGCCTGGGTTAGTCAACAGCAGAAAGTAACTTATGTGCTTACAGTAACAGCTCAGAAAGTTGAGAGGCATCTCATCAAGAAAGATTGCTTGACAGAACAGCAGATTAAATGCCTCACATAATAAATACCTCAAATATATTAAAGAGGTTGATGCTGCACAGATAGACATAGGATTTGGTGGTGTTTCTCTTGCACAATTCTGCCCTTCAAAATCCTTTGCTTTGATTTTGATTCTCCCTCTCTCCTTTGTAGTATGTTTCCAAATGTTGGCATCCGTTTTCTCAGGTTTATCACAAGCCAAGAGCAGCGGTGCATGTATATGTTCAACTCCGAACCACATCTGAGGGTTTAGTGTTACACGGGTAGAGAATCAGGTTGATGTCCCTGAAACCATCTCCCATTTATTCCACCAAGATGGGAATAAAAATGCCCGTATTAAACTTTGTCCTGCAAAGCATTAGACATCTTGGGATGCTGTTAACATCACTGCTTTTCATTGAAAGTAGTGACATTACACTTTTTACAAATTGGGAACACTGTTTATTTGATTGGCTTATGAAGAGCTGTTGAAAGCCTGTACGTACGTAGACAAACAGGTCTCTCCCTCTATCATTAGTCTGATTTGCACACTAATCCAAATATCAATAAAACTATTTGTAATACCTTTTACATCTCTGTAACCACAGACACTCCTGCCACACTAAGTATCTGAATCTGAAAGTGAAACCAGGAGGCTCATCGCTCTGTGCCAACGTACGGCCACAGCAGGTTTCTCCTGTAATCCCATTCAGTTCCTTTTTCGAGCATCTTTAAAATTAAAAAAGGAACTGGGTTATTCTCTCAGTTGTTGTGGCAACCAGAAGAATAAAGCCGACATTGCAGCTTATGCAGAAACCCCTGGGCAAAGAAAAAAGTTTGGGGCCAGGAGTTTACAGCTGTGCATGTAAAGAATATGCAAAAAATGAAGGTGTCTTGCTGTGCCTATATAAGGCTATTTTGAAATAACCTGTACTTTAAAAATAATTTTATAAGTAAGAATTCACGGTCTGCTCATTTACTGTGGCTCTATACGCCATCAGATAATTACTTCTGCAGATGATTTTTTCGATATTGAGCTGTTTATTCTCACAGAGAATTTAGTTGTGCAAGATGTGACTGCTAATGACAGAAAAGCAATCCCTGCTAAATATCTGCACCTCAGCTAATATCCACAGTCTCTGCATGGGAGCAAATTTTCCTGTCTTTCATTACCTTCAGGTGAATCATGGCAGTCCCCTCTTCTCAGCTATGGCTGTAGCATCCTCTCAGCTATCACCTTTGGTCTGCACTGATGGGGTATCTGGAGAATAACCCATGGTGTTCCCTGCTCCTGTGTCCTGAGCATGCCACTTTCACCACCCACCTCTTCTAGCACAGGCAGCAGGCACCTGGAAATGCAATGCCCTACGAGCCTCTAAGAGGTTTTTCTACAAACAGCAAACATCCAACTACCCACCCGGATGTAATTTATCGTAAGTCTGAAGGAGAGGACAAGAGACGGCTCCAGAAACTTAATGAGCTATGGAGGGTTTAGATGTTTGTGCAACACTGCTTTGCTGTGCATTGGAACAAAGCGCCGTGATGATTATTATAAAAGTGAGAATGAAGATGTAGACTAATCACCATCCCTCATCTACAAAGGGTGTTGGTTGTTTTCAACGCTTCACTGTATGGATGGCTTGTGTAATACGGCCAACTGGAGTGTGTGCTGAAAGACTGAATGAAGAAGGGAGCTGGTTGTGTTTGGCAGGGAAGATGTGCATGATGTGTCTCGTTACTATGGCTTTGTAGGATCACAGAAGTTCACATCTATTAGATCATGTATCAGGCTTCCCCACACCCTCACACTACTTCAGCTCGTTCAGTTACTTCCCTGGAGTCCATTTGCAGTGTTTTATCAGTTGAACTTTAAGTACCTCTAGCAATGAAATAGCCGTCTTTCTTTTCCCTCTGAGGTTTCTGCTATCTAACACCTCCCAGAGCTGTGCCTGGCTCTCCTGCCTGAAACCCTTTCCTTTGAAAGCCACGTAGCCATTTGCGCATGAGCCACACTCACTGGATGGAGAGCTGCACTTTATTTTCTTTGCATCCGTTCTTCGGCTCTGGCTTGGCTCTGAGCCCCCCAGGGCCGGTCACGGTAAAGCCATTACCTCCGTGCACGTGCACACCACATGCCTTCCCGGGGCCATTTCCACCCTAACTCCGCATCAGCTGCTTACCTCAATGGCTGAAACAAGTACAATGAACTAGAAAACAAGGTAGCAGGAAGCATGATTAGTGCCCAGGGAATTCACTGCCTCCTAAAGCACTATTTCCTATAGCTTTTGGAGCAGGTCTTGCTGCTGTTGGTTTCTTCTGCTCCTGCTGTCATAAGGAGCCCAGTGTCTTCTGTATTTTTCCCATCAATTACTTATTGACCCCCGGACTCCTGTCCAACTGTCCACTGCCTGTCCTTGCCGCTTGCTCTAGGCAGAGTCTCTAAACCAGGCTTACACCCCACACTTGTGCTGTGCTTTCAGCAGTGCTTTCAGGGATGTCCTCAGGAAAAAAAACCTGTTATGAGAAGATATGCAGTCGGGCTGAGTCTTCCGAGCCAGGAATACTGTCACCTCTGGTGCTCTAATGCAATAGCAGCAACAGCCAGACCCATATAATGCTTGGTCTTACAGGTTAGAAGCAACACTTTAAAATATTGTAGAAGTTATTCAGGTGCCAGCACTGGCGGTGTAGCATCGATTGGTTAACATTAGTTCTTCAGCCACTACACCCATGCTGCTCCCTGGTTCAAACTGGAAAAGGAGTGACTGCAAATGTACAAATATCCTCAAGGAATAAAAGAGCTGATAGTCCCCTCCGGGCCTAATTTTCTGTGGTAGGGGACTGAAAGCTTGGACTTCTTGTTTGCAGCACATGCTGTGGATAAACGAGCTACTGATCTCTTCCAGAAATGAGCTGCTTACGCAAAACGACTGAGTAGATAATACTTGTGCTGCTGTACGTGTCCTTTCTATTTAGGGATGAAAAGGAAAGTGATAACTGAGGACGATTAGTTTCTGTGCTGGGCACCACCTTGCCAGCGGGTAGCAAAGTCACGCTTTCAGTTGTTGAACTGGGAATGGGATTATGCAAGGACATAGATGGGAAATGAACAGTGACCCACCTATGTATTAATAATAGCAATTAATTAACACATTCAGAAATGTTGGAATAGCTAATCAAAGAAGCCAGAATTACCAAGCAGATGGGTAAACTGAGGCAGAAAACAGCAAACCTTAGCTTCTTTAGGTTCTGGCCCTAAGTGTCCTACGAGGTGGATGGCAAAATTGAGAGTACTCCAGGCTGGAGTGAATCTGCATCCACATCCAGCAGCTTCTTCGTTAGGCAACACTGCTAATTCAGTGTCTGGATCCCAGAGGGCCCATTGGGAAGGCATCTCTCACACACGTACACGCCCTCTGATGACGGCATTTCCACTTGGAGAGCAGAAAGAGGTGTAACAGCAGCTGGAACGAGCTGACTGTGCTCAGCTATATTTCATCATGACCAAGACGGACTGGGGCACAACATCTCCATCCGAGTACACTGTGAGAGCGCTCTGTTCCCCCTGGTACTGGGAGTAATGAGATGATAAAACACAGGCACAAGGAGCAAGTTTGTCTTCATAAATCTAAAAGGCAGACATTGAAAAAATGCCAGATTTCTGAAAAAAATAACACCCTCTTTCATCATCTAATGAAAAAGGCCCTCTGTCTCTTAAAAAAATAAATTTTAAGCTATTCTAAAATATATTGAAAGCTATTTAAAGAAATTAAGCTATTTTAAAAAGAACTGTTGACTTTGCTGATAGTGCCCTACTTATTTCTCCACATTGGTGCCTTTTTCAAGAGTAGCAACTGGCATTTATAGTCACCTCTCTGTTTATTTCACTAAAGCAAAGGCACAGCTCGGCTTCGTTTTCACAGTTCCAAGCCATTTCAAACATCAAAGGCACCTCACATATTGCTCCATCGCTGGGTGCGTACAAACAGACCCGAGCTGTGAAACTGCAGCAGGGCAGCAATATTTTTATGGATTTCAGTGTTCAGTCCACTTTATATCTTTTTTTATATCATCTTAATGAACACAGAGAAAGTTAAAAGCTTTGACAAGGGTCAGCCCAAAGCAACATCGGCCCAGCTGGAAGGGCAGGTGCAACGGAGTGCAGAGGGGGCAAAGACAGAGTATTCAGGGCAGGAGAGCAGACCATGCCCCGACGAAAGGTGGCCACCACGTTTTTGAGGTTACCACGTCTGAGAGACTCCAAATTTTATTTTGCTTGCTTTCTTATAAAAAATCTTTATACTACACAGTCTTAAAGATATCTGGGTTGGAGTGCAGTAGTCCCTTGGGGGCCTGCATTTACCAGCACTGGTTACTGAGGGTTCGTCTGCTGACGATGGTGAGTTTGGAGGGGAGGAAGGGAGGTACGCAGCCACTGACATCAGTCACCCCTTTGCGGAGAGCAGAAAGCGTGGCTCTGACCCAACGATTTGCAACACGCCTGGGGATGCTCGAGCCAAGACATGACACCACGGAGGAGAGAGAAAAACACCCGCCGGAGCAAGGAGCATGCTCGGGAGTGAAGACTATGCCAGGGATCTCAGCCCTGGAGTTATTTTTAAAGCATACAGCAGTGGCCTCTACCGGCTCTGATCAGGACATCAGTTTTGTTTCTTTTTGCTGCTTTTCTCCCTGCCCTGATGGGGCTGCCTACGGCAATAAGCAGGCTTTGCAGGGCACAGGGCACTTTTCCCAAGGGAAAAATGGAGCCAGAGAGGAAGAAGTGAGTTTGTCGGACGCATGACAACACTCATTGGGACCCCTAAACTAACAGGGCTATTTTGGCACATCCAAAAAGTGACTGAGGAGCGGTTTGACGAAGCTTGGTCCAAGTTCCTGAATAGTTACCTGAAGTGAACCTGTGATGTGCTGCCTTTTGGGGCTGAGCGGGGAGACGTGATGCTGAGGGACGTGGTTTAGCGCTGGTTTTGGCAGTGTTGGGTTAATGGTTGGACTCGATTATCTTAAAGGTCCCTTCCAACCTTGATGATTCTATGATTCTGTGAGCAGCCTGGGCTTTTCCCTGTGCAGCTTTCCTAATGTCTGTGTCCAACCTGAGCTCTCCTCCGAGCCTGGCTGGTCAGGCACCGCACCACAAGGCAGGAGTATGGGTGCCAGCCCAGCTTCTTCCCTAACACATCTCCTGCCCGTCCTTGGTAGAGGGGAGACTCAAGTGGAGTGAAGTAAGAGGGATGCCCCCCTCCACCAGCACATCTCTGAGGGATGGGGCTTTCAGGAGCTGCCTTTTCCTCTGAAGGACCTCCCTGCCTCTCGCCACCTTTCTGCCAGTGCTGCCTGCAGGCAAGAGTGACAGGTCCGCCTGGCTTCACAGAGCGGGGGGATGCACAGGCAGCTGCTTTCGCGTGCACCTCTTTAGTTTCAAGGTCTATTTCTACCCAGGATTATTACTGCGAATCACGGATCCTTTGGCCACTGAACTTCAGATGGCTTTAAAAGCTGCCATTGCCGACCTTCCTGGCTTCTCTCCGGGACCCAGGGGGAACATCCCGCACTGCTCTGTGTTTGAGCAGGCGAGCGCCATGGCCAGTGTTGCCCAGCCTGGGTAGGAGCAGCGCCCAGAGCTCCCAGCTCCCTTTTAGTGCGTTGGCTGCTCCTCCCGCCACCCACCGTCGCTGCTGTGACCCTCTCAAGACCACAGACCAGGCACCTTCCAACAGAGCTACTCCTTTAAGACCACGTTATTGTTGTATTTATGTATTTATGATCAACAGCAGCTGATAAACCCTAAGTGCTAGGGCTATAGGCAGGCACGGGGTCACGTGTGGAAGGCTGCCTGCATCTGCTCCCCAGCTGCTCGCTCCTCCGGGCCATCCGAGAGGATATTGGGTAAGGCAGCTAAAGGCTGGTGGGAGAGCTGTAGCAAGCTTCCCCCCATATTAAGCAGCCTTTAATTTGGCCCTGGCTGGGAGGAAGTGACAAGGACAATGCAGAGATCAGACACTCAAAATTTTTGTGCTCAGTGTGAATATTTTACATGCTTGTCAAGCTGTGCAGTAAACGATGAAGGGCTGTAGCCAGCTGTAATTTAACACAGTGGGATCAATCCAATATGAAGAGCAACAGACTGTATCTTTCCTCCATATGGACATCTAAACAAACGTTTTATTGATTTAAACATTTCTCATCATTTATGGGAACAATTTATCACCATAGTCTTTTAAAGCATCCCATTTTCTACTTTAAAGCCGTACGTGGGTTCAAGGATCGTACAAGCTTTTTCAACTTAAAATGATTAAAATTTGCAGCAAAACGGGGGATGGCCCCACTCTGAGGGTGTCTGCACAATTATTGCTCTTAATTACTTGCTTTGCACTGAAATTGCTTTTAGGCCTGTATAGGACAAAAAATTGAAGCAGCTCCAGTTCTAAGTTAAGTTGCAACGGAAACAGGAGAGGCAGAGCAGTTAATGAGTATGGGTCTGGGGGCTGTGGGTGTTGGGGACATCTGTCCATCCCTTTGACTGCTTTGTAGGACTCCAACACAAAGCTTCTTACAGCAAGCATTGCAAAATGGAAGATGTTGTTTTACGTGCAGATCCCCCACCTCCTTCTTCTGCAGCACTGATGTATCAATACTGTCCACACAGTCCAACCTTGGGCCAGAGGAAGGGTTATCTACTGGGCTTAATTCTCTTTCCAGGGAGTCTCAGTCTTCACATTTTGAATTTTAATGTTTGCTCTTGACACAAAAAGTGCTTTACCTTAGCTACTGAACCCAGATGTTCTCCCTTTGCTGATCTTTCTGCCAGGATAAAGCAATGGAAACTCAGTCTACTCGGAAGCCTGTTTTTCCTCCTGCAGCATCTTCTCAGCTGAGACTGCTTTTTATCTATTTAAGGGTCTCCTTCAACTGATAACAAGTTCTGCTTTCCAAAATGTTCAAAACTTTGTCTTCAAGTAAAATTGACTTTACGATTACCAGATTTGAAGTAGATATGCTGGTTTATTTTCTCTGTAGGTTTTGAACCTGTCCCACTCTCAAGCCTTTCTTCTTAACATTGAGGGATAGAAACTGCTATTAAAATCAAAACCTGGTATTTCTGCTTAAGCCCATGACTCCAGGAGCTGGGGCTTTAAGAAAGGAAAACGAACGCTGTGAGGCTTGTGAAAACATTGCAGGAATTGGCAACAGCGCTGGTGCTTAACCGTGGGTGTTGCTGTGAATACTGGCTGCCATTCGGCTTCACGTCTCGGCAGGGGATGGAAAATCCGGCAAAGCTCTCTTTTTTTTTTTTTTCTGCCTCTGTCTGTTGTTGCAGGAACAAAAGCGTAAATCACAAGTCCTTGGCACCGGGTGGGATTTTGCGCTCCGCTGGGTCCTGATGCTAAATTAAATTCCCTCAGATCGTTTGTTCCCTTGTTCATCAGCCAGCAAGAAACTTGAGGGTGCGAAGGGTGTCTACGCATAGGGGTGTGTGTCTGTGCGTGACTGCATGTTTGTCTTTGGTCCCACACCCAACATCGTCGGGGCCAAAACGTATTAGTGAAGTGTTTAAAAACGGTATCGTAGCTTAGATCACTCCACCTCCGCTACAATAACAGCAACCTGAGGGGATGCGGTAACAACCTGCCAGCCCAACCAAGAGTTAAATCATGATGCTGTGTAGTGCTGAAAATTGGAGATAGGCAAGTCTGACTAGATGTGGGACCATCGGTGCTTTGTATCTGTGCTGAACTGCATCTGGGCTGAACTGCATCTGGGCACACACAGTGACTGTGCTGTCCGATTGGTCACTGGTCCTATCTTAAAAAACCACACAATCTTAAAAAATCATGCTGTGAAGGGTCTTAAGGCTTCCCTACTACAGCGTGCTGCCCCCAGAGAGGATGAGGTCCCCTTGCGCATCCCTGGCATCATCCGTGTGACATTTCTGTGGATGAGCATCCACCCTGCCAGGGGCTGGCAGCCCTGGACCTGCAGCTCAGCCCTGTCTGTGCGGTGACCAAGCTGCTGCTCTGACCCAGCCCCGCTTTAATCCTGTTAATCACCGAGCCCGTTTTGCCACAGTGGTGTTTGAGCTGCTCTCTGGTACCCAGTAACATCTCGCCATCAGCCAGAGCAGATAAAGTCTAAAAGATGCTCCAAGTGTTCTGCAAGAGCTAACCCCACACTGGGTGTCACAGGGGGTCCCTCCGGCCTGAACTAGCACTGTGAAAGGTTTTGAAATAGCCACGTTTCTAAGTCAAGTGCCACTAAAGACCCTGAAGGCTGAGGAAGGAGCTGAGCACATCTTCCCACCCTCTCAAGACCGTCCCCAAGCAGAGCAGCAGAGGCAGGGTGAGCGGGCGCGCAGCAGCGATGCAGCATCCCCAGCTGCAGACGCTGGCCGAGATGAGCCAGATGAGGCTGTGATTACCCAGCCATTGACGGCCATTGTCATTATTTTTCTCTTTTTTCAGCGCCGAGCGGCTGAGCTCACAGCCCAGCTGTGCCAGGCACGGCACCTACCGTGGAGGAGGAGGCATCGCCTGCCCGGGAGCACAGGCAGTGATGGCAGAGAGCGGAGCAGGAGCTTTCCCCTGGGCAGAGAGGGGCAGACACAGGGATACCAGCTGAGCAGTGAGCAGACCCCTGCACCCACATCCCTTCTACCCCAGCAGGAGGCAATTTTCAAATACGACAGACTTGCCTAGTGCCATCTGAGCGGAGTTAGGGATGATTCCCACATGCTCAACAACTCTGTCCCTGTACCCCTTCGGACACTGGTGGTAGCAAGTTTCAGCAGTTTTGGAGTTTAGGTAGCACAGACACAGCCTGACGGGAGCTCATTCCGAAGTGACATCATTTACCAACAATTCCAAAGAAATAGGTCCCAACTAGCAGCAAGGAGTTGTGCCTCCAGGCAAACAGATGCTGGTTCAAGGCTGTTATCAGGTAAAGCGTGTGGGTGAAAAACTTCTCCGCAGCTTGTCTGTTGCCATGAGAAGAAGCAAACAAAGCAGGGACAAGGCTGGACTCCAAACAAATGAGGCTGCTGACTGGCTGGCACCGCATCCCTGCTAGAGACAGTGATGAGATGCTTGCTTATGATGAAGGATGGGGCTATGCAGCATCAAAGTCTCTCAGCTCTTGGCAGGCAGCTGCTGCAGCGAGAGGAAGCATCTCCAGATCCAGGGATCCAGCAGGCCCGGGAAGGTAACCAGTGCTTAGATGCTTACAGAGGGAGAAAAAGGCAAAAAGAACTTGAGTTTACATTTGCTTCTCTTCCCCTCATAGTGCAGTTTCTCTCTGCTCTCCTGCTCTACGCATGCAGCAGCAGCGGGGCCCCTGGGCACTGCCCATGGTGGGAAGCATCAGCCACGTCTTCTTGTGTCCCCAGTCCCACTATGTGGCACGATTCCCACCTCTCTGACCATCCGTTCACTGAATTGCTGCTGGAGTGATCACACCAGAGACTGCAGGTCGCTCCGGAGGCGTGCGAGCCTCTGAGCAGGCAAATGGATCCTGCCACCTCAGCCGGTTGTTAAAAGGCACCAGAGACCTATTTGTGACCTGGTGTGTTGCTCCAGCCAAAGGTCATGTTTTCACAAGAGCATTTTGGAGTCATAACTCCTTTTTTTTTTCCTTAAACAGAAAAGAAAGCAATGAAAACATGTTCAACATTTGCTCAGGGTTGGCTTTTCCAACTCTTTTGCAGCACCTTCAGGCAGCCAAGACATGGGGAGAAAAAGAACCCGGGAAGATGTTGTACATGTGGATATGACATTCAGCAAGGACTGCCAGCAAACTGCAAGGCAGGGATTTCAAGCAGCGTGAGTGGAGACCCCCTCTTTCGCCTCTGCTCTCCTCTTTGCGTAAGGAAGCGCTGTGCCTACAGAGAAACATCGAGATTGATTGTTTGCAGCGCTGGGAAATTGAGTGTATTGGATGTAAAACTTCTAGGCAGCAAGTACACATCTGGGCAGATGCACACATGTGGTGGAGGGAGATGATTAAGGGAGTGGGGGTAAAAGGGGTGGGTTTGGCACATGATCTGCTTCCCGGCCTGTTAGAGAGATTGGGCAGAGAGGAGGTTGCAAGCGAGTGCTGGAAAGAAGGCCAGGAATTGAATCTGCAGTGCCCTGGCAATCCCACCACGCTCATTTGCCTCATTCAGTCTCCAAATCCTTAGGAAAATCAGGCTGCTTACATGTCTGGCAGGACAGGGAAGGCTCTGCTGGTGTCCGGAGCTCACATCCCTACCCAGCTCACTTGCACACGTCCATATGAAAAGTGTGTTGCTTTGAATGGCTTTTGGGTCTGTAATAAAGAAAACTCCCTTCATGGAAGGAAGGACTGGATGAGCTTACCTGCATGAGAAGACTGGAAGCCCTGTTTCACCAGGAGATGAGGAATCTGCAGAGTGGGCAGCATAATAGCATCATCAGGGAGGTTGTCAGGGACCCTGGTACTTCCGAATGAAATCTGTTTATGTCACATGTGCCAGGTCACGCCATGGGGAGCTTCAAGCTGAGTATGCTGGATTTATGCTGTGCTGTAGCTTCTGGGAGAGCATGCTCCTGGTCCATAGGCAGGAAAGGTGTGAGCTGGGGATCAGAGAAGGGCCCACCAAAAGAAGCTCAAAGTCTCTGATTCCTTGGGAGATCTTGTGTCTTACTTACTGGTAGACAGTGCTGAGTCCTTGTTCAGCTACTGCATTTCGGTTTCTGCATATTGCTTAACAGTTCAAACTCTCTGTTTTCCACTAAGCATGAACACTTGGTTGTTGTTCTATGGTGGTGCTACACAGCTGTGTTTACAGAAGCCATCTACATGATGTGGAGCATCTACCAGCTACCTGGTCTCCTTGAGTGCTCTCCCAGTGACGCTTGACAGTGGACTGTCCTCAGGGCTTGGGCCAGGAGCAGCAAACCAATGGATGCCCCAGGAGCTCAGAGCAGGCCTGGGCTCTATCTCTAATATCATTTCAGATTATGCGATATGAAAAACATGGTCTGGAGATCATATGAGAGCCAGCTTTCTCATGGGGTATTCAACCAGTCCTGCTTCCAGCTGGGCAAGACAAAAGCATCTTTATTACCATTGAGCAAGCCTGTGTGCCCATCCCTACTGAGAAGATCAAACCCCATACGTCTTGGCAGTGGTGTTTGTGGTCACATGCTGACCTGTCACACTGTCTGACGAGAGCTTCTGACACTGTTGGTTTTACATGGAGCTAGAGAGGATATAGGCATGAGTCATGCAACTCCCAAACTGTGTGTTTTCTTCATTAGCTTCAATAAAGAGCCATCACACACTTTGCAAAACCAAAATCTTGTGGGTTTCCTTTTTGTCTTACCCTGGGGGCTGGGTGAAAGGAGGAGTCTGGCTCATCCCTGCTAAAGAAATTCCTGTTGCAAGGCACACATGCGCGTGCGACTGGCATCCAGCTGGATCCCGAGGAGAGGGGGAACATGGTTTGGGGAACGGTCAGTTAATCGTGGGGCTTTGGAAAGCAGTGAATGCCGTGTTGCATCGGAGCGGCTCCCTGAAGGACTTCCAGGTAACAGGAACGGCAGTCATGAATATGGATGGCTCCTCGTTATGTTTGTTTATATGTAATGTTAATATTATATCACAAGAATTCAGGCTGAAAGACCGAATTCAGGCTGAAAGTAGGAAAGCAAATCTCCTCCCTTCTCTTCTTGAAACTAGCTCACGTGCTGGCTCAGGATTGCAGCCGAACACTCACATTCCCATCTGCACCGACCTGTCTGGTCCAAACGGAAACATTGCATTCGAAATATGAGCAAATCTGCGGCAGAGGCTGACCTTCTCAGCACTGCTCCCTACCTGCATCTTCCCAGAGCTCGGCTAGAAGCCTTCGTGAGGGAAAACACAGCTCCTCAGGGGTGAGCCCCAGGGACTGTGACACCTGGGCGCTAGGATAGAGCTGTTGAAATAACTATAAAATAAAAAATAAGTGCCAGTGCCTGCCTGCTGCCTTAATAATGTAAGGCTTACAGCACATCAGCCAGCTGCTATCTCAGTTTTTTTATGCTGAGTGATCTGTAGATTTTGTAGATTTATTTATTTATTTATTCCTTTTTTCGTTTTTGCTGGTTATTAGGAGGCTGATGAATTCCCTGAGGTCTGTGTCGTGTCCGAGATGCCCTGGCCTTTGCAGCGGCATGTCCTCCTTCCATCCCCAGCAGCAGCAGCATCTCCTCCACCCACCCACCCACCCACCCACCCATCCATCCATCCATCCATCCATCCATCCATCCATCCATCCCCAGCTCACTTGCTGCCACCTGCTGAAGCCGGGTCCCCACTGCAGCCACCCAGGCTGCTCCTCGCTCCCTGCTGTGGATTCATATCGATGCTTTTTGTGGCTTTCGCCTCCCCTTCACTCCTGCTTTTCCCCCTTTCTCTCCATTTTTATACCTAATCTCTGCCCAAGTGCAAACACAGCCAGTTCACGTCAAGCTTCGACGGTGATAGATAATTTCACAATGCTATAAGCTAATGGTTCGAATACCCGAAACACTTCCAGGATCATCAGCAATTCTTTCTTCATGCAATTTCCAGTTGCGTCCTGTGAAAATCGCTTCCCATCCCTCTCCCCCTCCCGCTGCATTACTGGAAAGCAGCCTGGCTGTGGTGCTTTCTGCTCAGCCAGCTCTCTGTCCGTCAGGATGCGCAGCACGCAGATGAAGCCCAGTGCACATTAAACTCATTAAAGTCCCTTCTGGTACGGCTTAGAGCAGCCTTGTGTATAGGATGTGAAGCAAAGACACGAGTAAACAGCTAACATGATTTTCATTTGAAAACTCCCAAAGTTCCTTTTTTTACCACCTTTTATTGAAGAGGGGGAAGCCCCTCCGCTTCCCTCAAGGAAATTCCCCAGAAAGCATAGCTTCAAGGAAAAAAGGCTTTTCCAGACAAGTAAGAAAAAAATGAAACCTGAACCCCACCTTCCTCTGTCTCTTTGCGTCTGTAATTACAGGTTCATGTGTAATTTCTCTGTAATGTAATACACCACATTTTCTTACACCCTTAGATGCCCACATCTAACAGAGCGTTCCTGGAAATTATTCAGATGCAACGAGTGCTGTACACCAGGCTTAGACGATTTACTATAGCTGCAGAGTAATCACGGAAATGTGGGAAGTTTTTTATGGGCAATTTAAACTGAAAACCAGCCATAGCTCTGATATCTGGAAAGCTACTGACAAGGCTGATACCTGCTCTGTAGGGGGGAGCAGGATGGAACCATCTATAACAATCAGGTGTGTCATGATGGGTACAGAGGAAGAGCAGATGGAAGATTCATATTTATTTAATCTAACATATAGAAAAAATATGGGTTTGTGTATACATACACATACTAATGATGCAGGATTCACATTCTTAATGTACTTAGTTGTCTAACTCATAGGAAAACTGGCTAAAAGATGTGAGAGAGAAGTGACTGTGCTATGAGTTATGCAGTGCCCACTCCTGAGGGCCTGCTCTTTCTCTGAGATTTCGATGTCCTACTGTTACACGAATAGTCACGAACTTGCAGGGGACATATGCTGGTTTTAGTCTGCTAGATTTTCGCCTCCCTTTCTCGTAAAATTAATACCTATGTATGCATACAGGGCGAGTAAGCAGGCGATAGCATTAAAGAAATCATGTGGTGAAAAAAGCCACAGGGTGCCATTGCAGTAATTTCTTGCATATATTATACACTATACATAAATGCACAGTTTCTCAACAATTGGGCTGCCACACGTAAAAACAATGTCTTTTCTACTTTTCAGTTTCCACTCAGAGAAATCCCACAAATAATGCTTATTCAATTCCCAGCAGCTTCTGATCTCCTGACTCAGCCCTCTTTGAATAACAGTCAGGCACGTACATAACAAAGGACGTTAAATATTAATGCTGAGGATTTTGTTGCTGATTGTGCTATTAACATGTAGGGAACCATTCGCCCTTTCCACATAAATAAACTCTGCCTGACGCATTAGAGGTCTGAGAAGTCAGAGTTAACCTGACGATGTATTCCTCCATTTCGGAAGATGAAAACAAGGGAAGAAAGCGATGTGTGAACCGCTCTTTAATGGTTCACTGCACTTGGGATTTTAAACCTAGACTGAGAGAACCATTAGAAAAAGAGAAAAACAAAAAAAAAAAAAAGAAGACAAAAAAGATAATGTTTAAGGTGATGCTGGAGGATGCAGCTCTTTGGTGGTGTGCTGCCTTTAGCAGAGATGGCGACAGCACTACATTTGAGTGGGTCCAACACTGTCAGCACAGGTCCTACCGCCCTCGTTGCCTCGGCCTTTGCACCAAGACCTGCCAAGGTACCCATTTTTTTTCCGCTCAGGTCTGTCTTATGGAATGGTTTCTGCTGGATTAGAGAAATTTAAGCACCCGTATCCCTTTACATTTGACCATTTACTGACAGCGATGCTGCTGATGGACGTCGCCTGACAGCGCGTCTCCCTGGCCTGTCACAGCACGCATCAGTGGCACCTTTTAAGACCGGTGGCTCTTCGGAAAACCAAAGCTTCTACGCCACAAATAGTTTTCAGCTAAGTGCTTACTATTATGCTCATCTTCTGTTTCCTTAGTGTGGTAGAGCCTCTCCAGCTCAGGTTTCTAGCTGAGGTGAATTGATATTGCCTCAGTGGCTGCACTTGTGCCCTGAAATCTCAGCATCAGTGATGTCGTGCGTGTTTTAGATAGTTCAGGAGCCCCTTTGGTTTGGAGGGCACAAATGCAGGTCGCGTTTTGCAGCCTGTGCTCTCGGAATCCTCTCTCGGAGGCGGTGACGGGGCTGACGTTCGGGAGCGCAGGTTGTGCCGGGATTCCCCGGTGCTCTGCGAGTTGCCGACTGTGCCGCCCTTTGGGTTGCTGCCATAATCAGGAGCTTGTGTCAGGAGGAAAGTGACAGGCTAATTTAAGGAAAAAAAGTATTATTACGCCTTGTGAAAACAGAGCCTTAGTCAGATGAGCTCAGAATTTCAGTGGAAAATATAAAGCGCATTGAGATTTTTTTTTTCCCCGTTTCTCCTAATTTCAGCCATTCATCTCTCCTTTTAACATTTCTAGGCAGCAGGTTAGTCATGTGGGCGGCAAAACTCATGCTGCAGGAGTTACAGCCTCCAGTAAAGGTCTTTCTCTGCTCCTGACCAGCACTGAACAACACGCCCCATCCGGTAGGTACATGTGTATGTATATATTCATATACCCCATCTGAACTACGGACCCGGGAGCCTTTCACAGACCCAAGACCTGACTTCAGCATGATTTCAGGCGGCAACGTGTTTGATGTAAAACCCTTTCTGACCATAGTTTCCCCAATCCAGGCAGCAGCTGTGTCCTTCTCCGTCAGGAGCCAACGTGGTTCAGCTCTCGCCCTTTGCTGGTTCCTGTGTCCTCCTCATTAGTTTGTGGGTCTTGGCAAGGTCGTCCCTTTGGAGCGAGACCCGCAGCGCGCAGGACTGACAGCTATTTTATTGATACCCAGATTTCTTCCACACGCGTTTTGCCTACGTCTGCAAGGAGGCAGAAATACCAATAATTAGACTTAACACTTATATAGCTTTTTGCATTGTATTCGTTATCCGTATTACTAATGCCACTTATCAGATACAATAGCAGATGCAATCGAACGTTACCTGGGACTCTCCCTTATATTTTGGCCGCATTCTGGCTTTCCTAAGCAGAGATTCATTAGCAGAAGTGGTGGAGGGAGGGGGAGGTAAGGGCTGTTTCTGGATGGATGGCTGCCACCAGCGGAGAGCAGCAGCCGCCAGCCTGCTGCCACTGCACACCTCGGAGAGGTGGCAATGTCCAGCTCCTGCTGCCACCACCCTGCAGCCCCCAGCCTCACGCCCTGTCGGCTCAAGGGTTTGCCATGACGTCCCTCAGACTTAGAATCATAGAATCGTACAGGTTGGAAGGCACCTTTCAGATCATCGAGTCCAACCATCAACCCAACGCTGCCAAAAACCACCACTAAACCATGTCCCTCAGCACCACGTCTACCCACCTTTTAAATACCTCCAGGGATGGTGATTCCACTGCTTCCCTGGGCAGCCTGTTCCAATGTTTGATAACCCTTTCGGTGAAGAAATTTTTCCTAATATCCAGTCTAAGCCTCCCCTGGCGCAACTTGAGGCCATTTCCTCTTGTTCTACTGAGAAGAGACTGACCCCCACCTCTCTGCAACCTCCTTTCAGGACTTGTTTAACCCCTGCTACATGTTACAGCTGGCTTCTCCTGGCTCCTGTTTGGACAAAGACATCCCCGGGGCCAGGGTGCAGGGGTGTGCACTGTCATAGCTCAGCACTTTTTGGAGGGGCCTTGTCTCTATTTTGCTGGGGCTCCCCGTGCAGAGCACGCAGGAGAGAGGGACGCGCGAGTGTGCGTGTCAGTGCGTGCACCCACCCACATGTGTGAGTGCGTGCATGTGGAGGAGAACCTGAAAACCAAGCCAAAAAGCCCTGCCCTGAACATCTACTGGTCTCTCAGCACCCTGTGGTATCGAGTGCTGCTCACAGCAAGCGCTCTGGCATGTAAGCGATGGCTCTGGCAGAGCTGTGAAATATGCATCGTTTGTGCGTTTTGAGAGTCATACTTTTCCTCTAATTATCTTCCTTTCACTTGACAACCATCAGAGAGGCTGCCCTATCACCACTTAACTTTTTGCCTTGCTCCGGTTCTCCTTGGACGCCTTCCCGACAGCATCTGAGCACTGCTGAAGAAGGGTGCCCCAGTTTGCCCAGCTCTGTGCCACAGCATGAGGGTCCCTGGTGTCTTGTTCGTGCAAGGGGCCAGAAGGGAAACCCCTGATGCTGTAAGTGGGACAAAAGAGGAGAATGGAATGGCTTGATTATGGCTGTGGGGCTCTGCTCCATTCCCACGGCTGGGCCAGACCTCCCATCCCACGCCCCTTCCCAGGAGGTCTGGGGCTGCTCGGTCAGCTATAGGGCCGGACTGAGCCCCCTTTGCCCATGGAACCATGCAGACATGTACCTGCCTGATCAACCTTCACGCAGACACCTATTTCCCCATGATAGAAGAGGTTATATCATTTTGTCCACCTCTACACCAATTCTTTATTAGTTGCAGCTCAGCTTTGTTTTCCATTTGCTTCTCTGTCAGCTCTGGAACAGTTGGATTGCTGCGGATTTCATCAATGTGCTCTTTTAAATAGAAAGATGTTAGGCCTCCCCATCCTGCTGCCTTCGATGTCAGGCAGCCTATGAGGCTCCGGTTCCCCGCTGGCACCATATGGCAGCATGGAAAATGGTTCTTCTCCATCTCAGATACCTGGATACGGCTAGCAGTGATTAACAGAGAGATTCACTGTTGTGCCCAGGGTGCAGAGGTAATTAGAAACACTGATAATCACAGTGCAATGGTAAAGAACGTCTCCCAGATTTATTGCCTCTCTCCCTGTTGATCCTGCAATGAGATTTAATACAATTTTACCCAAGCTAGGGCTATCCTGCATAAGAAACAGTAAGCAAAGTGGATGCAGGGACTTTTCTGGGAATTGAGAAAAGCTCAGCAGGGACATTGGGGTGCTCGTTTGGCCAGTCTGCCACATCCTCCCTGGCTTGCAATCCCACCTGCAAGGGGAAGGTGACACAGGGAAGAGCAGCCTTCTTCCCAGGGCAGCTGTGGTGGAGCTCGGAGAACATCTCCGGGACTGCCCCACAGCTCTCTCCGGGGAAACGCATTTATGGATGCTGCTGCGCTTTCTGAGCGCGACCCACGCAAGGTGCAGTGGGTCTGACCCACGCAAATAGCGTTACTGTGATTTGAAGAATGTGAAGTGTTAATGAGCTGGAGAGCTCAGAGGAACGGTGACAGACTAGCAAAGTGGTACTCGGTGGCACTGTGACAGACTGGATTGCTTTTCAGCTTTGCCAAGGCCTTGATACTTGGCCTGTAGCATACAGGAGTGGTGATAATAATTTGACTTCTGAAGTGCTCCCACATCAAAGCAATCAGTGCACTGTACCAAACACAAAATGCAATTAAACTAATGTATTGCGCTAGGGAGAATAAAGCTGAACTTCAGATTTGAGTTCCAATTTTTAAATGAGTGGGTGTGAAAAAAATCTAAATTAATCACCTACTGCATTTTCCGTACTGAAGTGATGCCACCAGTACAGTCACAAGAGCTATACTAGCAAGCAACCAGATGAAGAGAGACTTTTAAGGCCCAATTTGTAATGCTGTCAACAACTACAAACACATCTGAGCTGGAGATTCAAACCAGGTGAGCCGAGGGGGGAGCGGGCTGTAAAATACAGGACAGAGAAGAAAGGTGGAGTGTGTCTGGAGGGGCCCTGGAAACAGCCAAGGAATGATACCACCTCATGCTTATGCAGTCTGGAGAGGCAGTAGTGCCAGCACTGTCTTACAGGTGGGGAAACTGAGGCACAGAGTGGGACAGTGGCTTTCTAGATGTCACCTGCTGACAGAGCGAGGATGAGTGGCTGCACTTTCGGTTCTGCTTTGCTGTATCCCTTTGGCAAGCACGAGGGACTCATGCTGCCCTGTAAATCCATGCCTGTTTGCTTTCTGAGAAGCCTGTGGCTTCATGCTTCTCTTCGGTTTTAGGTTACCAGAAGCAGCAATGGAAACCTGCCATTGCTCCCGTTATCTGGACTAATTTGGGCATCTCTGCATGAGGAGATGTTGCAGGGTGTGGACGTCCCCCCACGTGCACTGACAATGCTGTTCCTGTAGTTAGGAGCTCCATTCTTTATTCCGCAGTAAGACGCCTCCTCGTGTTACCTGGTTATCTCTATTAATGATACAAAAGGATTATGGATGGATTTCCATGGCAGAATACGTTCCACACTGTCGTGCCCACACGGTCTCTCGTAAGCACAAAACTGCATGGACAGTGGGATTTTTACTGCTGCTGCTTTTCTGGCAGTGGACCCCCAAATTATAAACACAAGGGGTTTTTAAACACAACCGGCTTATCCCGCAGTAGGATTATCCCTGAAACATGGCACCTTGCCCTCTAGCCAGCCCAGGGAGAGGGGTCTCCAATGTAGCACTGGTCTAATATATGAAGCGGAGAGATGAAGGACGCCAGCATAATATCCAGTCATGCTGGGATTCCCTTCTACTTACAGCTAGAAACATTCCTGTATGCCAGCAATTAAAAATAAAAAAAATCCCCCATGTAATGTAGAACTCTGCTAGGGAGCTGCGACGTTCAGGCACCGGGTTGGATTTTATTACCGTGATGAAATTACACAAGCTTCCCCTCTCTCCCTCTTTGCCTGCTGTGCAGCTTCTCGCTCTCTCCCCATCTCTTTGGCTGCCCCCGCACGCCCCCTCCCCGCTCGCTCTGCAGCTGGGGTGGGAGAAGCAGGGATGCAGGTGGGAGAGGCGGCCCTGGGCATCCTCCCAGCCCTGGGCTCCCTCGGCTGGGATCCCCTGAGCTGCATCATTGGCATGCGGCGCCCGGCAGGACTGCATCACTGCTAGAGGAGATGCCAGCGCAGAGCCTCCCTGCGCCGCACGCCACGCTGCGCCGCGCCGCCGGCAGCACCGCCGACAACTTGGGGTGCCCAAGGTAAGAGCGAGTCGCTCCATCTGCTTCACCGGAGAGGGGGGAGAGGCAGCTGCCGGGAAGCTGGGAGCCCGTGGGGTCTCTGGGCAGGCGGCGAGGCAGCTCTAGGGGCAGGGAAAAGCTCTCTGCCAAAAAAACTAAACCAAAAGATGCCACTGAAAAACGAGGATGCTCAAAGGCGAGGAGTCAGTGTGTGAGTTGGAATGAGTCGGTGGGAACTGTCAGGGGCTCCGTTAGCTTAATGAGGTTGGAGAGGTTGGAGCAGTGGGGAGCGAAGCAGCGACTGGAACCAGCCCGGTTACGCTGCCGAGCTGCCCTTGCTCTCTGCGGGAGCCGAGGAGCTGCTGCGCGTTGGAGTTTTAACTCGGCTGAGGCAGTTTTTAAAGGAGTGCTCCCGGTGTGTGTCCAGGTCGCGGTGGGCTTGGGGGGAAGAAGCAGAAGGTGTTTGCATGGGGGAAGGCGCTGTCGTGTCCCCATGTGTGGCTGTGTGGGTGGTGGCACCCCAGGGCTGGGGGCGGACGTGCCAGGACCCGCACACACACCGGCCCTGGTTACCCCGCGGGTTACCGCACTGCCAGCACCCGTTTTAATTGTCCTGCCCTCATTATCCTCCCCAGTCTCTGGGGGAGCTTAAGCGCAGCTAAAGCTACAAACTGCAGTTAGTCACCCCTGTTAGGAAGGATTAAATGAAGCCACAGAGAGAAAAGCGATGATGCTGGGAGCTGGCGGGGCTGGCTCTCTGAACCATGGCTGTGGTGGGATGCGACTTGTTCTTCTGGCGAGAAGTTCCCATGCATGTGTGCATGAATATAGCACATCCTATAGCACATCCAGATGTACATCTCTGCAGGGACTATTTTTCTTTTAGAGGACAAGTGTTGTTCAAGGCAGATTTTCACTATGTGCGTCAAACTGCAGTGATATGATCCATAACACCAAGAGCCCATTAAAAATAATGAGTGGGAACTGGGTCCACGAGGACCTTACTCGTCAGGGATGACCTCGTCTCAGGAAAAAAGAGAGAACCAGTAACAACCTAATGATTATAATGTGTAGGTGAGGGGCAATGCGGTGCTCCGTGTGCGCTGAGGGGAACCCTCACTGTGTTTAGGTTGGGCACTTGTAAGCACATTCTGGAGCTTAAAGGGGTCTCCTGCCATGGGGGGTCATGGCAGAAACTTCAGGTAGAATGAGAGTAAGTCATGTGTCTAACATGGAATGAAAATTGCTGTTTCATGGCTCCTCTGGACCCCTGGCGTTACCGTTTGGGGGAAGAGAGAGGAAAAGGGTTAATTCTGTGCCTTACTTAGCCAGATACTGAATGCACAGTAGTGCTGCGCTGATCATCCCAGGGTGAAAGCACTGAGCCAGGTGTCTGCTGCTTGTTTGGAAACACACCTTAGTGCCTCTGCCCTAAATAACACTTCATGCAGTGGGATGCCCATGGTCAGACTGCTCTGCCCTGCAGGACAACCTGGAGGAAGGAGTGGGAGCAGAGGCAGCATCCAGGCCTTCCTCCAATTCTTATTCCTGATGGAGAAACCCTCTTCCATCCTCCGTCAGAAAGAGGAGGGGAACATTTCCCTCCCTGCAGGAGATCTGCCACAGGGAACAGCCACCTACATGGGGGCCTTAGGTCTCAGGAGCTCCATGAGGTCCTAGTTAGCTCCTGATCTCTCCCCTCTTCGGGGCCCTGCAGGGAGAGGCATGTCCATTGTTATTAGATGAGCTCAGCCGGAGATCAGATCTGCAATGACACCTTTGGGTTTCCTGACACGATTTTGCAAATGCGTAAGGGGAGTGCTGGGGAACCCTCCTGGACCATCAAAGCCAGACCCAGAAAGCAGCCGACAGGAGACAGCCTTCCTGTTCAGCTGGCCCAGTTAGGAGAGGTCTATCCCATGAAGTAACGAGGCCATTTACACCCATTTATGTTCTGGAACATCCCTGAATGAAAACTATCGATTGAGGCAGCTGAGCTGGCGGTGGAAGCCCAGCTTTTGTGCCTCCTTGTGCCAGGCTGGGATACAGCCCCTCAACCTGCGGGTGCTGAAGCAGGGTGCTCCCCAAAAAGTGGCCTTCCACATGCAGATGATCTTTGGAAATGCGGCTGCTTGTCTGCAGGTAGGGTGTGGGCACCAACTTCCGACAGTGCGGTCAAAATGAATGTGAGAAATCCCACCATAAAAGTAAGAGCACACGATCTGGTATTTGCTACAGGGGGTACGTGAGTTTAGTTTCAAAACAGGAGTTGGTCCAGCCTGTGTCTGCAGGGAAAAGGCAGGATGCTGAAGACGCATCCCATTCTTGCTCGTAATAACCTCTGGGCTGGGAGCATTGCTTTTGGTAAAATGAAGTAGGAGAGATGAAGAAAGCAAAAAAATCCCCTGTGATCGGTGGTCGTGCTGTCCCACCCGTACAACTCAATGCTGGACAAAACTTGGTGAGGCAGGGCTGGGTTTTGAAGCACAGCCTGCTCTTGATACAGCATGAGCCCGGCTCCTATCCTCTCCTGCGCTGAGTGCCAGCCTCCGCGTCCTCCCTCCTCTGCTCAGAGCTGTCGTGGGTGGCCTTTCCCTGGGCTGGCCGTGAAGTCCTGGGATTGCTAACAGTCCTGCTGGGGAAGCCAAAGCCGGCCTCGAAAATCCGCTTGCTGCTCTGTCAGGTTGGCAAATTGATTTTCCAGCTCATGAGCTGAACCTCCGAAATTGTTCTCTTCTGAAAAGATTATGGAATTACTCCCGTGCTAATGAATGCTTTAATGTTACGGTGACTAAAAGTCCCATAAGGACTTTAACAGCCAAAAAAAAGGACACTGTAGGAAAGGGGGGCCTGCGGTGGCTGTGTCAGACCTTACTTCACCATCTGGGGCAGAGGAGGAGGAAGATGACTGGAGATGGAAAACGAGAGAAGGGCGAGGAGGGACGTGTGGTCTGCTGGGAAGCTGCCGAGCTTTATCGCTCTTTCTGCGAGGGCAAGGAGGGAAGGTAACACGTTACCTACTGCTTTTCCTGTTCAGCATCTCCCTGGCAAACACCCGTCCCCTCCGGCAGTGGGGTCAGCTCAGCACCCGGTGACCTGCCGGGGGAGCCCCGAGGGCGGGCGGCAGAGCCAGGTCTCCATCCTCTGCTCCAACCTGCCACGGGATTATCCCAGTTCAGCACTTAACCCTTCTACCCTCCCAGCGCGTTGCTGTCAGGCTCTGTCGTTCAGGACCGTGACCCTGGTTTCCAAATTAAGAGTAGGACAGTGTATTCCCTGACCCCACCAAAGGAGTCTGGAGTTTATTGGGGAGAAAATGTGCTTCTGGGGATGAGCCTGCCATGATCCTCTTGGCTTTCACAGAGCTACAGTCTTATCTCTGCTTTACTAACCTCGGTTTTATTACACCATAACTCCACGGTTACAACCGGGTTGTCCCGGATTTGAGCAAGAGCAGAGTCACCCCCAGAGGACGGGACGGGGAACCAGTGCAGGGACAACATCTCCATGCCACACGGGCTGCAGTGCAAGGGGAAGGCTGGTCTATATTTAGGGAAGGGCTCTGCACAGAATGGGTAATCCTCTTTCCGTGAATTATCCAGCCTGGGGATTAGACTGCTTTAAACTCCCCCCCCAGCCTCCCCTGCTGCAGCCTGGCTCAGTGGGGACCAGGGGGGCAGTGGCTGGAGGGAGGGGGTGAGGGGGGAGCAGGCAGGTTGCTGATGACTCATTTGGCTGCTGCCAGCCTCGCCAAGCCCTCCGAGGGGTCACCGCGGGCCCAGACGCAGAGTGACACACGAGTGACGTGCAAGGCGAAAGGGAACACTATGGCATTCCGATTAGGAAAGAACACGGAGCTTTATAAATAATTGTGGAGACGAGGGAGTGCGGCAGCAGGTAGGAGGAGGGACAAGAGACCCAAAGCCACGGTTTTCCAAAGTGTAATATCCTCGCCAGACTTCTTCAAGCTGTTTCTCTAAGCAGAAAAAGGGATGGTTTTTGAACTGCAGCCGATACATCTGAGAAGATGCTCCAAACCCAGTGGCTTGGGCTGGCTCTGCAAATGCGATTCTGGGGATGTAAGTCAGGTTCATCTATTTGGAGTGCGAATGGATCACTGTCAATACTCCATTAAAATGTTGAAGGGAGGCCAATAACACAGCTCAGGGACAGTGAGGGTGCGGGGGAAATGGGATGTGAGGAGGGAGGCTAGCTGGATGGCACCAAAACCTGAGTATTTCACTCACAGTCATGGGGCCAGTGCCCTGTGCGTAGAGAAGACAGATTTCTGTCCTTTACCTAGTGGGCAGCTGCTAGAAAAAAGAAGTCCTGTCACTAATCTCACGCTGGGGACTTGTACATGCCATAGAGGAGACATTCTTGTCACCCTGCATGTGGGTCTTGGGACAAAGCTGTGGTGGGGAGAAGAATGAGGAAGGCTGAGCTGTGCCATGCCAGGCTGCAGCTGACCCCCAGCTCTGCAGGGATGCCATGGGAGCTCTTCCTTCTGGTGCCAAAGGCAGTAGGAAAAGGGAGGGATCTGCTTTTGAAGTAGGAGCAAAGTCCTTGTTCGGAAGACTGAGACAGCTGGCACCGCTGATTTTCTGTACCTGGGTTTGTGGTGGGGCCACTTTTTCCTCCCTTCATCTCTAGAAGCTGGGATCTGTCTCAAAACTAGTGTGGTTTGTCTTCCTTCGCTCTGCTTTCTGGGCTTTAACTAAGAGATCAGTGCAGGGTTTTGATTTCCCCAATTCCCTTTGCATTTTGCTGCTGCCTGGAGGTCTTGTCACTTTGTCCTGGAGTTATATCCCCCTGGATGCCAACCCTGTGGACCCTCACAGTGCAGCTGCCATCCCCAGACCCAACCTTGTCACTCTTGTCTGAACTGCTGAAAAGTCAGGTTTATTCATGGGGAAGCCAAGTGCACCAAGGCACTTCGTTTTCCCTGCATTTAAATCAATTTATTCTACTCTCTGCTGCTTACCCTACATAAACTAAATCAGGACTTCGACCCTATTGTATTTTCCCCTGCCCAGAACCCTGCCCAGAATTTAAAAGCCTCGTCCTGCTGTTCAGCATTCCCACTTTTACTCACATCATCTACAGGACGCTATTTAAATAACTTCAAGGGAATTTGAGTCGAAGCGGGAATAAACTCACTCCTAGGAAGGGAAAGAGCTTGGCTGGCCCTGCAGCTCCTGCCTTGCCCAGGCAACGCAGGCAGAGCTTGTTTCTGTGTGAGCTTAGAGCTAGAAATCACCGGAGAAAACCTGGATAGAAGAGGGAAAGCAAAGAAGGGAAAGACCGGGGAAAGTCTTTGCCGTTAACGTGAGCTAGCGTGTCTTTTCCTCCCTGCGTCGAACATCCTCAATTTCCTGTTTAACTTAAAGTCAACACATCTGTCACGTTAGTATCTCCCGCTGCCTGGTTCCCCCGAGCCACCCCCCTCCCATCTGCTCTCCCTCCTGCCTCCAGCCTCCCCCCCTCCTATCGCTGTGTGGCTGGGGGGGGAGATGTGTGTGCGTGCGCCTGTTGTTTTCTGCCGGCTGATGGACTTTTCCATTGCTCGTGCTTCAGTACCTGGATGCGGTCGCAGCGGGATGATCGGCTTGGCTTGCAGAGCATTTACTTCTAATCTCCGGCTTGTGACATCCTAGCGGAAAGGGGGGACCCTTTCAGGAGCAGCTCCGCGGGCTAGAAAGAGGGGAAATGGCTGGTGAACGGCTGTGATGAAATATTTCCTAGTTCTGGTAAGCGATGCTTTTCTCTTTGGTCCCTTTCTGGACAATCGGTCCGGATGCAAAAGTAATAAGGCTTAACGGGGTAAAAAGCAAAGGGAAGTGAGCTGAAAAAGAGACAGAAACAAAACCAATCGAGCCCGATCGGTTTGTACTGAAGCTTTTCCAGGGGTCAATGCTCATCAAAGCAATTTAATTACTATTAGCAAGGGGCTGGGAGCTGAGCAGGTCAGACAATGTGTGTGCCTAGGCAGTCGGAGCAGCTTTCACTCGCATGCGGTTTCATCGCCCGCTCTCTTTTTTCCTACGTGATTTCCAGCTTGGTCTGGGGCACATTCGGAGCTCACGGCCAAGCACCAGCGGTGCTCTCCATGGGTTCTAGGCTACCTGAATGCTGCCTTTCCTGCCTTGCGGTCTTCACTGCAGGAGCTTTGGAAGGTCATTCATGAATTCTTGCCCCTAAGTTGATGCATGAAGCCCCTCAACTTTTCTATCTGATCGACTGTCTCCGTCATGAAGTCTAACTGCATTTTTCCCTGAAACCGGTCCCCTAGGTGCTGTGAATAGCTGATATATAGGGAGTTGCAGATAAAGATGTTTGGAGGGAAGAGGGTCTAGCTGGACTACACACTCCTGGACAGTGAGCTTTCTGATGTCCTGGACATTAGCTTACTCTAAATGAGAGGTTTGCGAGTCGATTTATCCCACGGGACTGTCAAAATGGGTGTCCTGCTTCTAAGTCGAGAGACAGCAGAGCTCTTACACTAGGGATGAATATAGGGCCCTAGTTTAAAGAGGATCAGGGAATAATAAACCTGAGAGCAGCCTTTGCAATCTGGCTGTATTGAATCTGCAAAGGTCTGTACATAACGTATCTCTGTTGACTAAAAACAAAGGAAAAATACAGTGATGAAGCTTTGGCAATTTTGCTGACAGGTACAAAGCTGTGACCTTCTTGACAGACCTTGTGTTCCACCCAAAAACTGGTGCAAAATTTGTTTTGGGGATACCAAAACAAGTTCTTTCTGGATGTATTTATGGCAGGCAGAGTTAAAAACTACTCCTGGAGAACACTGCAGAGATGATTTGGTTATGAAAATATTCCTCTCATGATGTATTCATACAGAAACCTCCACTTGCTGAAAACTCACGCATTTCCTGCTCTTTGATGTTAGATACTGTGACACTTAGAGTGGGGCACTCTGGTTATTGTGCTAATTCTAGAGCAACCTTGAAGTTTCAAGCACCGGTTACATTAAATCTAAAGACAAAGATCCTCCTTTCCTAAGCAGCAAGTTTTGGCTGGGATTTTTGTTTCGCTTGTGTTTCAGAGTGACAACCTTTTGTACTAAACCTGTGTCTGGCGAGCAGTGGGTGAAATGAACACAGGGAAGTGCGCTGTGCAAGGAGGAGAGAGTGCAGGAATTGCCTAATTTGTTGTCTTTGGGGGGACTGATGGTTGTATGTGTGGGGAAATCTTCTTAGAGAGGAGAGCTTTTGCTTCCTCTCACTGAAACCCCACGGTTTGTTTCAAAAGTTGAAAATCCTTCATTCCCTGTTTCCTGGAAAAACTCTTCCGAGCACCAGGAATTTACATGAATTGCTTTTCTTGTTGAAATGTCTTCTAAAACCTGCAGGAACGTTGATGTCAGAGTATCTTTGCTGTCAGTTTAGTGTTTGTGTGCACGTGACTTTTCTCCCACGTTCAGTCCGAGACGTTGGGTGGTGGTGGCCGCGCTTTGCTGCTCCCTGCTGCAGTGCTGCCTGGAAGGGTTAATTTCTCCTGCTTAATTAATGGCTCTGTAATATTTATAAAGAGAAAATCCTCATACCCATCTGTGGCAATTTTGGTACATCTGCCAAGATGAAATTCTAGGGCCAAATGAATATTACAATAAGCTAGATGTACAGATTTTTATAGCATCCCAAAGATATTTCCTGAGAGTTGCTGATTTGATGTCGGGGAAGTAAAGGACAGATCCTAAAGTCTTTGCCTCTGGATGGAAACAGAATTGAATGTGCTACAGAATTAATGAGTGTTATGACTTCTAACTGAATTTTAGTCTTTTCTCACACACATTTGGGCTATAAAGGATGGATTTACCTTGTGAAAAAAAAACAAAAAACATTTGGTAGGGCAGGGAGTCATATGAGATCCTAAATGAAGAATACTCCAGATCATTCCTGTGAAGACACTTGGCATCACTGTCATTATTTCTTCAAGACAAGGTAATCAAGGAGATGGAAGATGAAACCTTTCCTTGCCAGGGAAACTTCCACATTATTTGATTGAAATTGGAATCCAGTCACCTCATGCTTGTCTATCCAGATTTTTCTTAACCACATCTGCTAAATTACCACCAGCTATTTGCGTTTTAAATGAGGGCTTCCTCCCGCACAACCCATCTGCTCAGCCTGTTTGTTCTTCCCATGCAGTCACGACTTTGTGATCACGTTTATGTCAGTAGAAACCCACTGGTGTTGTGGGGAGAAGGAAGAGGGGAACAAGGTGGCCTTGCAGATTTCCTTGGCTGTGTTGAATTCGAAAGAGCAGTTGGGTTAAAAGAGGGGGAAGAACCTCTTATGAAAGAGAATGAAGCCAGGGTGAGGGAGCCAGGAAGTTCAGGTCACTTTGAGGACGAATCTTCTCTTTTTCTAGTACTATCCTAGAGAATCTTTATGATTAGACACTATAGGTTCTCCCATGTCTAAGGTGACATAGCTTACCTGGGCATGTTCTTAACTGCCTTAATGCCAGGGATGAAGAAGAAATTAAGGCTTTTCTTGCTTGGAGGTGTCTGAAATGTGGGAGTACTTTATGGTGTTCTAATCTGCCTCATTGAAGTGGAGGGGCTACAGGTTTTCAGAGATGTTTTCTGCTCACCTTGGTGTGACAAAACTGGGGATATGATTATAGATATAGAGGGATGTGTTAGAGATCTACAAAGTTGTGAGTGACATGGAGACAGTGAGTAGTGCAGTTGACTATCTCTTCAAGTCCAAGATCCAGTCAACATCAGAACTAGCTAATAGAAGCCAGGTGCAGATCCAAGATGCCTGTACCTGACTGTTCAAATGTGAGGCAGTCCTGGTCCATAATCTAAATTACCAAATAATAAACGCTGATATGGCCAACGTGGCTTCCAGACCAGAACTGCCCTGTGTCCAACCAGCTTGAAGCTATCTGTTCCCTTATGTGGGTAAGATATAGATACTGACGGTGGTTTGTAAGATGCCCCAGAAAAACAGAAAAGATGGATGTGCTGAGATGTGCTCAGCTGTGTTTTCTTCTCCCAGTTCTTAAGGGAGGGCATGAGCAGAATAGCTCCCACACCCCACAGCCCTGAGGGTCGTGTAGACTATGTGCCAGAGATTTGGGGTGTCATGACCTGGCTTAGCTCAGCTTATACGGCAGTCATTCATGCCTGGAGTTCATTTTGTATAATGAGAAGGATCATTATAATGAGTGGGATCACCCACTCATAGCTGAAAGCAGCCGTCTGTCTCTTAGGTGGAACAGAGCAGCCAGGAGAGCAGAATATGTTATATTCACAGTGGAGATGCTGGGAAAGAACAGAAAGCAGTATTTTAGCAGCACTTTTGACTGAAGAAATTGCTTATGATGGCCCATGCATAGACACAGCCATCTGAGAGATGCCTTCACCCTTCTCCTGCTTCGTGGTCGCTGTTGTCCTGCCTAGGAGAGAGACTTTGCATGAGGACTGCATCAGGCCTGATGCTGGGCAGGCTCCTACAGGAGATGCTGCAGGACTGTGCAGCAGCTGGTTCTCGATGATTCAGTGTTTTCAGTTAAACTCGGTGTTTTGCTGTGATTCACGGCAGCTCCTGTGGGAGATGGGTTTGGCGGAACCTGGAATTCATCTGCTCCCGACTGGGTGATGGATGGATTTGTTCAAGCTCTGGTTCCCACCATGCTGCCAGCACAGCAGCTGCCTCCCTGGCATCCTGTCCTCCCAGGCCAACAGCAAGGGAGAAGAATGGTGTCTTCAGGACAAGGCAGCCCTGGTATTTCCACCCAGCAGACCCCTGGGTACCATTTCAACACAGAGTTTCCCAGTCCTGTCCTGAAGATGATCCCTGTGGGGTGTTTTGTAAAAATATGAGAATGAGTAAAATCCCTGCAGATTTTTTGACCGTGGGGAAAGTGCTCTGGGAGCCAGCCTGCTCCTTCACATGATATGTGTGGTTTACACCCCTCCTACTCTGAGGACTGAGCTCCAGTACTGCAGTGGTGGCTGAAGGCAGGTCCTCTGACACGACACAAGTGAGCACAGCCAGGTCTCAGGGACTGCGCCCACCACATCCCACCAGGCAGCAGGGAAAAACCTGCCTCCTCCGTGGAACATTTCTCTTGCCCTTTACAGCAGGCGGTCAGACTGCTGCAGATTTGCCAGCTTTAACTGCTCTAATTATTGCAGCTTACAGGTTCCTGACCTCCTGAGCTCATACCCGTGCCCTTCTTGGGCATGCGTGATGCTCCTGGTGTCTCCCCTCTGCCTTGGCACTCAGAAGAAACCCCTGTAGCCGTGGTGGTGGTTTCTTTGAAGAACCTCACTTATGTAGCAGTCTTACAAGTAGTGATGGCCCTCAAACAAGCCTGGTGACATCTGGTTTTGCAGCTACCATCCTCCTCTAAGGCACGTTCCCAGGGGATTAGCACAGCCAGAATATGAGGTTAGAGACAGATTGAATTGGATCCCTCCATGATGATGACTAAAGGAATTGGTGAGGTTTGGGGGACAGGGATGGGAGTACACAAAAATATTTTTCCGTCTGTACTTGGCACAGAGAATCTATTGCACTGGACACTTATAGTGATGGATAAAAGCTCTTTTAATTTACAATCTGTCCTGGATGGCTGTATCCTGATTGTAGTCTCAGGGCTGTAAATCCAGCAAAATATGCAAAATTCCTCCAGACATATCAGAATAAGAGATACGTGGGCTATTATGAAGGATGTGGCACCTCATAATGTAATAAACACAAAAAGTGATCATTCTGCTCTCTGTATATGGGCTCAGGGCTCTCTCTGCCCTGACAGATGGGAGGAAGGTGAAGAGGGGGTGATTTGGGTTCATGGCTGCTTGGGGCCACAAGAGGTGTGGGCTTTTTCCAAAGCCCTGCAACAACTGGGTCCGGTTCTCAAATGCTTTCAGCCCACTGCAAGGGAGGAAATCTGACCCAAATTCCTCTCACCTGCTTCCACTGAAGCTCAGAGTGGGCACCAGCGAGATCAGCCGCTTCTTGGGGAGCTACATTTGTCCTCCTGTGCCCCCACGCCACATGCACTTGGAGCCCAAATTCACAGATGTTTTAGCAGGGCTGTCTCCTTGCAGGGATCTAGTGTGCATTAATTATGAGCATGTGTAGATGAGGTGTTAAATGATTTATACGCAGACCCAGATTGAGAAATCCCGGTGGTTTCTTCTCCTGATGTGTAGGCGCTGTTGGCAATTAGTCAAGCTTTCCTGACATTTAGGAGGAGCTGAGGAGCCTTTTCGCTTGCGATACAGACCCAGCGTTGCTGGGCTTGGTGGAGGCTGAACCTTCCTGGTGAGTCAAGGCTGTTTGTGACCAGCATGGAAGGAGCATGGAGCCCATTTCCAGTGGGACGGGTGCTTCCACAGCGAATCCTGCCATCATCGCTGCCGTTCATTAGCTCTCTGGGGACTGCGGTGATGTTCTGACGTTGGGCCACCCTTGGGAATATGGGGAATGCCTTTTGCATTCTCAGAGCCAGAGGATGAGAATTCAGAGCAGAGTAATTTTAATTAATCTTGTATCTATTATTTATCACTAATTGAATATGCTTTTGGCACTTTTTTTTTTTCCTTCCTTTAGATAAGGGTGTTTAGGGTTGGTTATTAGTGTCTGTTTTATAATGCTAGCAGGATAGGATCCTTTGTTCTTAGGAGCACAGACACTGCAAATCATCGGAGATGCTGCCTCTGCCGCGGCCGTGCCTGGCGTAGTGCCCATGGGTGCCGGGAATCACAGGCATCTCCATCCCAGGCAGTCCATCAGCAGGGAAAAAAGCCAGAGCCTCGCTGGGGGTTGGGGGCTGCAAAGGGCTGGGGAGGGTGCAGAACTCAGGGGCTCTGGTAGGAAACACTCGTGGACTATTTCTGACCAGAAGGCGTTTGGTATTTTGACACTTTCGTTTTTGAAAAGCCAGCCGTGGCCACCGACTAAAGCAGGACAGTTCAGGGACTCCTTCTTACGGCTTTATTTTAACGCAACACTTTAGCACACGGGCTAAAAGCAGAGTCTGCGTTGAATGCTGCAGAGCCAACCCACTGAAGGATGGTGTCCTTTCAACCCCTCTAATCCCCCTAACGCACATGGGACGGGCACTAAGGGAATGGGGAAAGATTAGGAAAGGCCTAAATTTGCCCCCCCCAAAACACACACTGGAAGTTCTGCAAAGCCTTGTCTGTAGCTGAGATTTACACCCTGCCTGCTTTAAAACTGGATAGAAGTGGGAGAGAGCTCGTCCTGCATGTTTAGATGGAAGAAGAGGAGGCTGAGGGGACACCTCATTGCCCTCTACAACTCCCTGAAAGGAGGTTGTAGAGAGGTGGGTGTTGGCCTCTTCTCCCAGGTGAATAATGACAGGACCAGAGGAAATGGTCTGAAGTTGCGGCAGGGGAGGTTTAGATTAGATATTAGGAAGAATTACTTTACTGAAGGAGTGGTCAGGCACTGGAACAGCCTGCACAGGGAGGTGGTTGAGTCACCATCCCTAGAGGTATTTAAGAAACGTCTAGATGTGGCACTTCAGGGCATGCTCTGAAGGGCAGAGATTGTAGGTTGTTGGATATTTTTGGTTTGGTTTTTTTTTTTTGGTGTTTTTGTGTGTGTGTGTGTATGGTTGGACTCGATGATCTCAAAGGTCCTTTCCAACCATGAAGATGCAATGCTTCTATGATTCTATGACTTACAATCACAGGGCGCTGAGCACAGCAATTTCCCAGCCGTCAGCAGGAAGGAAAGTAAGATTTACACCTGGATGGCAGCTGAGAAGTTGGAAGGGAGGAGTGAAAAACCAGGCGCTTCAAAGCCGCGCTATTTGAAAGGAGCTACAGCGGCAGGCTGAAACGGGGCTCCCGGCTGGCTTCCTACCGCAGCGAGCGTGCGAAGGGGGCTCAGGCTCAGGGTGGAGAGGGGCTCGGCAAGGACAGGAGCGTTCCCCATCCCTCACCCACTCTGCGCCAGGCAGCTGCTGCCCGTCCCCACTGTTTCGGGCCACGCAGCTGATTAAATATTGAAAGGGTTTGGTTGCTGTTGCTTGAAAGCTTCTGTCTGGATGAAAACGAAGTTATGTGAGGACAAGCTTGTGCTGGTGCAGTTAGTCTCTGTTTCAATATGGCTGTCCATAAATAGACCGAAAATAGCTTTGTGGGTTGTAACGTAAAGGCAGCGTTAGGACGTGGGTTTGGGTCACTCCTTTTTGGAGGCAAGGTGTGGGGGAGCTCCGGGAGCGGGGTATTGCACATGGGGGTCAGGCTGAGCTGTCAGAGAGACCCTGTGGTGTTCGGAGGCCGTTGCGGGTCCTCAAAGGCTGGTTGTGGTGGGAGCTAACACCTGATGTTTGTGTGTTCACGCGGCAGCCTTGCTCCAGGCTCACCTCCCACACACCCCGGTCGCCCTGGGGGAGACAGTGATGGATGGAGATGCCGGCAGAGAGCGGGGAGGGAGAAGGGATTTGTCGTGGGTTATAGGATTAGGCAGAGGTGGGAGGAGAGCTGGGATTACGGGTAGGGGCCAAAAGTGGGTGGAGGGAGAAACGAAAAGGGTTGACCTTTCTGGGAGGCTGCTTGTAAACAACGGGAGAGCTCTATGGAGCATCAGGCACCTGAGACCTCGGGGTGACTAAGCAGTGGGAAAAGGAAGCTGAGTGTGGAGGAAGAAGGTCCTTTACTGACAAGTGGCACAGTCAAATCTCAGACATAGACACCCTGAATTGCTTTCAGGTGAAGGAAGAAAAACTGACCATTTTTCTGCTCCCCAGCCAGGCCCGCTGTTGCGCTCTCATCTTCTGAGAGGACGTGGAGTGCATTTTCCAGCTTATCAGCTGTGCACAGTCGGGAGCCTCCTAAACCTTATGGCTTGGTGCCTTCCTTACAGAGCACCGAAGGGGCAAGCCTTCGTGGTCCCCATCAGCGGGATTTCCAATTGCCTCTCTCAGCTTTCGGATAACCTGGGTACTGGATTCACCCATGGAGGTCCCAAAATCACTGGTAACATCCATTTGTGCTTTCATGTGTTTGTATAAAATTGCTTCTTTCCTGCATCCCAATGAGGATGCAGCCATTTCGGTCTCTGCGTGGGCTGTGTCCCACAGGGAATGTCACAGCAGAGCGGCTCAAGACATTCAGTCACTCTGAGCAGTCAGAGAAGACGTGGTTGAGCTGGAAAAGAAAGTTCCCTTCATTGTCCGAGTGTCCCAAATAGATGTTAAAATCTTCTGTCCTGTGACCAAGGGAAAACTTTGGAAAAATCTCTCCA
Organism: Larus michahellis; assembly: GCF_964199755.1. Lineage (NCBI taxonomy): Eukaryota > Metazoa > Chordata > Aves > Charadriiformes > Laridae > Larus > Larus michahellis. The sequence goes on along the minus strand of NC_133904.1, from coordinate 7,753,597 downwards.
ATCTGGTTAAGTAGGAATATATCCAGATAATAGTTATCCACTTCATTTTGGGGTTGCTGTGATCTGCACAGATGCCAGATAGTCTGCCATCAAAGTACCAGGCCACCCAGCAGGCAGGCAGCTCTCCAGCCTGGGGGAGAAGGACAAGCTGGGTCAATGCTGGTCCCACTGGGTCACGCAGAGGTTCGGGCAGAGAAAGGAGAGGCAGCATTTCCATCCTTCCTGCAAGGGGAATTTAGTCCTTGCATTGGACTGCATTTGTTTTAATATATAATCACCACTGAAGACTGGTTTCTGGTTGTTTTCATCTATAAATTCAGTCAAATCTGCCATAATTTTACTTAATATTCCAGATGGTAGCATCCTATGGTAGAAGAGTCCTGTAGAAACACCTGTGAGCCAACGTACAAGCAAAACTGCCTACTTGCAGCCTAAGTGGACTGCACAGTATTTCCTAAACCCAACATGGAATTTAGCAGTTAATTTTTTCAATGGTTGGGAAAAAGGGATCGTATTTATCTTTCTTGTTCAGTCTAAGGTGGTATATCCACAGCAGAATTTGCTGTTCACATTTTCATTATTCTTTAGAGCTAATTGAGACTTGATTTCAAAAATTACATTAATCAGTTCAGCTTATAGTAGCCATCGATCAGTTCCTAAGTGTTTTTTAATGGTGTTACGTGACAATTGTTAATTGTACTTGATTAGAAGAACAGAATCACAAGAGGGCTGAGGGATGGATTCTCAGCTGAGCAAATCTGGATTAATCTGCAGCCCAGAGGTTCTGATCCATAACGTATTTGAAATCAAATTAAAACTCCAGACTGGTGTTATTGGAATGGGATGTGTGTTCATGGTGAAAGTCATTTGATATAATTTTGGCATCCTTTGTGTTCTTTCAGAGCCTCTACTGTAGCTGTTCAGTTTCAATTATTTTTTCCTAATTGTTATAAAAAAGTTGTCTTTGCGCTGGGAAGTATTCCATCTGGAAGACTTCCAAAACAAAATATTTCCCTTGACATTTAAAAATCAAATTCTGAAACAGATTTTTATTCCTACTGGATTTAGATAAGCTATCTGATTAAAAATCATCCGAAATTTCCATCTCCAAACAATTTACTGTAAAATGCAGGTCCTGATTGTAATTATTTAAATAACCATTGTTGTGGGTTTTTTCCTCATACCTGCTATGAAAGAATACTATGATTTTGGCAGGCTTGCAACGTCTGAGACCATGTGGCTCAGCAGAAGTGTGTGACGTGAGGAAGAAAAAGCAGCCTATTACATCGGTGCTATACGGCTTTTCCCTCAAGTGGGGAATGATGCAGGGTCTGCCAACCCCCAAAAGTTGCAATAAAGCTCCCCAGGTAAACCGTTCAGCTCGGAACAGACATTTCCCAGCGGTCTTGATCTCCTGTGCACCTTCCTTGCCCAGGACTAGCTTCCCCTTTTGATGCTGCGTGGAGGCCAGAAGCCGGGGGGCTGCGGGGTGGGGGCTCAGGGCAGAAGCTGAGCCCTGCTGTGCACAACCTACTGCTCTCACCAAAAGGAGCTCTTGAACTCCCATGGAGGAGGCTGTGGCACCTGAATTATGAGACAACCTTTGACTTTGTCCGATTAGTAAGTCTAGCGGTCGTTCAGCTTCTTCCTTGCTTTGGTTCCTCCTTTCTTTCAGTTTCAAGGGGGTGGAGGGATCTTTCCTGGGTGGGAAAGGTTATCGCGGAGGGACGGCTGCGGGAGTGATGGTACAGGGCTCGGGGCCACCCATGCACAGACATCCCCCTCCCCATCAGGGAGCCGGCGGGTGCTTCAGTGGCATTTCCATGCAGCAAAACGAGCAGCTCCTCACCTTGCCTTTACAGCAGGCTGGGTGGTGGCAGCTGGTGGCCGCCTGCCCCGTGGGGGTGCAGGGGATAATGGAGCTGCTTCCCTGATTAACTCTGGCAGCGGCTGCTGAGTTAATTAGTGGTCGAATCTAAGATGCTGGCAAAACAGTATTGCTAATTTGTCCGCAAATGCAGCTCATAGCTGGGAGGGTTTAGGGTAAATTTCATCCCCACTGTTAGCAAAAATATTTTTCAAAATCTGCTTCAAAATGAATGCTTAAGCAGGAGATGCCATGACTGTTTCCACTGTGAGATTCCATCATGAGATTCAGTCTGCATGAGATTTTGGTGCAGTGTCTTCTTACCTGGCTTTATTTTGCATCCATCCGTCCCTGTTTGCTCGTGTCTGGACGGCCTTGCCCTTGCCAGGGTGCTCATCCAGGTTTCTTCTTCCCACGGATGGGGAATCTTGCTTTCTCCAAGCAAAGGAGATCAGGTTAAGCGTGAGAGGCTCCTGAGAGGTGTCTAGAAATAATTCATGTAATGTGCCTGCAGAAGCAGAGGCTTTCTCTGCCCAGCCATGCATAGTTAAAGCGCATAAAGGGATCTCTCAGGATCCTGCTCAAGTGCAAAGGACGGACAGGATCCACAAAGCCTGATCTAGAGAAAGATGTCCCTGCCATGGCATAAGCATTGGACTAGATGACCTTTGAAGGCTCCTTCTGACTCCAAACATTCTATGATTTAGTAATTTCACATGGAGCAATGATACAGGTTTGCAGGCACTCAGAGCATCCCAGTGAGCATGCGTATCCTTGCAGCTGGAAAAACACCCTTAACAAATGTTCATTACAATAGTAACCGTTTAGCCATTGGCTTGTCTGCATGCTAAGATCTGTGCATCTGCAACTCTTTTTTTCCTGCCAGTTCCAGGTAGACAGATGTTTTCTTTGGGGGTGTTACGGAGACGGTAAATAGCTCAGATCAGGATATTGCACCCGTTCTGTGTCTGCTTTCATCAGCTGTTCTTTCTACAGGACATTGGACGTAAGAGTCTTTCGAGTGGGTGATGGAAAAAAGCTGGAGTGAAAAGGGAGAAAGGGTGTAAAATGGAGTTTCTTGTTCAGTTACTGCTGGGTTATCCAGCACAGAGAAGGGTTTTTATTTTTTTCCAGCAATTGCCAAGTCAAGTGCGCATATCAAAGTTTACGGAACAAGCCCTTTCTGCATCCTTATGCAAAACATTTCTTGCTTGAAGAGGGAGCCAATTACCGTGCATGTATTTACCCAGCTCGTGGAGCCTGCCTGGCTCCTATCTATATTTCATGAGTCTTGACACTCCCCGAGGCTTGCCGCACTCTGCTCTGCCTGCAGTCACGGGCTCCTCAACCGCAAAAGCAACAATGACTCAAGAAAAACGCACGAACAGGTGAAGCTCCCTGGAATTTCCTTCCCTGGCAGACTTGGCCTTATCCCCTGAACGCTGAGTGGCATTTGGATGCTCTTTCAGAGCCCATGCAATAGCCACCGGCTGGTGCTCGATCTACCTGCCTTTGGGCTGACGTAGAAAACAAGCCGCTCCTCACACCCTATGCACGTTGGTAGCCAAGAACAGTACCATCCCCCTCCTGCCGTGCTCAGGTGTCTTTCCCATGTTTAATTCACAGAAGGGTTAAAGCAAGGTCTCTTACATCTCCTGGCTCGGCTGTACAGCCAGCGCAGGGCTCGCTCTTACAGGATACTTCCCAGCAGTTTGTCTTTGATTTTCAGCAACCTCAGTGATGAGGTTTCTCTCTTTCCCCTTGAGATCCCGTCCTTCAGCCCCAGAAACGTTGCTGTCAGGAAGCTGTGGCTAAACTTTAGCATCAGTTTGAATTTCAGGCTTTCACATCTGCTGCAAATGCCCCAGCACCTGGCCAGCCTGATCTCTCCTTCGGTACGACTGGGAATAGATCGCTAGGAACGCAGCGCTCCGCTGGATACTTCCCATGCAAACGTAGCCAGCTCCGTTTGAGAAGTTTTTTGACTCACTGATTCCTCAGAAACTTTCTTTTTATTCCCGGCTGAAATACCTTTCTGGCCAACTCACACTCTCCTTGTTCTTGCATTCGTGTTAGATTAGGAGCATTATTTTCCTCCATTTTCTCTGCTACTGCTCTCAGCACAGCTGGGTCCAGCCGGACAGTACGGACACTCCATTTACACTCTCCAAAGAAGCCAACGGGTTAATGTAAGAGAGAACTCCCCATCACTCTTTGGAGAACGTGCTCCTTCCCTCTAGTCAAAGTATGTTCATCTAAATATCCTAATCTCAAAAGAAAAAAAAATCCATTTTGGACAAATTAGAAATGTTTGAGGAGCAAACGTTTCCTTTAGTCCATTTTCACTGAAAATGACCGAACCCACTGCAGAATTCTGAATCCTTGTGGAAAATCTGCCAAATTTTGAAGAGAAATATTGACTGATATGAAGAAAAAGTTTATTAGCATCTCTTTTTCCACGGAAAACTAGCCTATTTTTGACCCTTTCTCCCTGCTTTATCTGCCTGAATGAAACAAACAGGCAAGCAATGAGCAGCAAACACTTCAGACTGATTTGTTTAAT